>NW_022196894.1:83279803-83291272 GCF_008632895.1 Mastomys coucha
ACAGCAGATTTCTCACCAGAGACTATGAAAGCTAGAAGATCCTGGGCAGATGTCATAGAGACCCTACAGAACACAAATGCCAGCCCAGACTACTATACCCAGCAAACCTCTCAATTGCCATAGATGGAGAAAACAAGATATTCCATGACAAAACAAAATTTACACAATATCTTTCCACAAATCCAGCCCTACAAAGGATAATAGATGGAAAACATCAGCACAAGGAGCAAAACTACACCCTAGAAGAAGCAAGAAAGTAATCTTTCAACAAATCCACAGAAACCTAATTCCACCTCTTACAACAAAAACAACAAGAAGTGACAACTACTTTTTCTTAATATATTAATTTGAAAATTAATATTACCAACATATCCTAATCGATTAAAATCCAACAATATGAAGAATTGGAAATTTGTTGATTGTCATCCAATGATCTCTCTAATTTGGTAATTGGAGAAATAGCTCCAACATTGTACAGTCTATATACACTGTCAGCTTATTTGTTTGTGACAGTGTCTTGCTGTGTACAACATAAGGGTCTTGAAATCTTGCTTCTCCAATCTCAGCCTCTCTATTAGTAGTATTGTTTATTTCGTGTTTTTACACTATACTATGGTTTTCAGAACAGCTTATATATTTCTAAAGTATTTATATACCCAAAAGAAACATAGACGATTACCTTGGGAGGTGGTTTGTAAGAGAACAACAAAGTTAGACTGAATGCTTTGCTTGACATTTGTAACTCTTGTATAAGTTTGAAGAAGAGGACTTTATAAGTTACTCTTTCTCTGAGATGAATGCTTTTCCAAATTATCACAGCTAATGAACCAAATTCTTACCCTCACCTAATGTCTGTGCCACCCTCCAAGCAGAACCATTGTTCATTCAAACAGTTGGTGAATGACTTTATGGATAGACCATCTTAATACCTACACCATTTCTTAAATGAATGTAACCTGTTCTCTGTGGGCTGAGAATGAAGTCACTCACTCAAGTCAAATAGTTTTGACCATAGCAAGAAGTTTGTATCCAAAAATCGAGCTTACAATTCATTTCTTGGTGCAGCAGAACTATCAACTCTTGGCTTAGGTACGTTGGAGTTAAAATCTTTTGGTGATGTGAGGGTCATTGAAGTACAGCCTTATACAATGAAATTCAATGTCTAAAAATTGTTCTTATTTTGGGCTTGTACCACAGTAAGAGCCAAGGTTTTAAACTCTACTAAATACAAAACAAAAAGACTTTATATATTTATGTTCATTTAAGAAAATACTAGTGGTGATGTATTATTTTGAAGTATACAGTTAATATGTTTGGAGTTATTTAAAATTTATGTTGAGAAAAATGTATTTTCACTATTGCTGTAGATAAGCACCTACATAAGACTGTTAAATTGATTGTTGTTTTATATCAAACAACTTTTATAATACTTATTTGTTGTTACCATGTTTTATAAATTTTAAGGAATATGACAAAAAAGATATTATAGGTATTGAAGGGAGGTCTTTTGGAGGAGTTGGGGTATAAAAGGGAAGCAAGAATGTGATTTAATTCTATTTACTTAAGATATGTTTTTAAATGTTAATAAATTCAGATAAATTGAAATCATGTAACTTTTCTCATCATAATGCAATAAAAGTTTAAAAACAAACAAACAAACAAACATAAAAGATTTCAATTTGTAAAATATCAGGAGCAGGATATCAAATTGCATCTATTGTTTTATGGACTAAATAAAATAATGTGCTTTAATGTCTGTGGGATGCATTCTTGATTTTATGGATGATGGTGTGGAACTTGATGTTTGTAAGATATGGATTTGAATTCAGGCATATTTTTAGTGTAATATGTATTCAACTTTAGAGAGGAGATAACTCACATTGGAATTAGAAATTTTCTTTGTTTAAAATAATTATACTGCTTTAGACTTCAATATGGGTAGAGAAATTACTATTTCTAATAATTTACAATATTGTTTCTTATGAAGGGATATTTGCTCTTTAATTTTTATGTAATGTTTTGATCAATTGGCAAAGTAACAAAAAGAGGACATGCAAAGGAAATGAATCAGAATACAATTTAAAGAATAAGTAAAACAGCATCTAACACTTTATGTTAGTCAACTTTCAGTTAAGGATAGATCAAATTGTATACTACTGTACATGTTTAACAAAAATGTTATCATCATGGAAACCTAATAGTTGTCTGAAATTGTGGTTTTCTAGAATGTGATTAAAAATTAAACAATGTTTACTTGCGTGAAATATCTATTAATCGTCACAACACTCACCTCTTGTCAGTTAAATAACTAGAAGGATGTCGTGTGGCTCTGTCAATAAGGTATTAGCTCTGTAAGCATGAGGACCAGAGTTCTGATCCCAAACACCTGGAGAAAAACTAAGCATGAGACATGTGTCTGTAATCTCTGTACAGTAGACCAAGATGGTACTGGAGACAGAAACAGGCCATCCAATCCAGTCAATTTGTGCAATGCCATTCAGTGAGAAAATCTGTCTCAAAAATTTGGAGGAGAGCTAATGAGTAAGATACTCAGAATTAATCTCTGGCCTTTGTGTGCATATGTACTCACATGCAAAATGCACACACACACACACACACACACACACACACACACACACACACACACGCCCGCGCGCGCGCGCACACACACACACACACACACACACACACACCTAAATAGATGTATGAAACACTTTGTAAAACAGTCATTAAAAATAAATATTTCTCAAAAGAATGAGACTAGGAAAAGTATAGGACTCAAAGAAATGGCATCTAATGCTTATATGAAGATGAGTTGATATACCACTTTAGAAACTATTTATAAGTATACACTACACCTAACATACACGTCCCCCGTTGACTATAATTTCTGAAAGATATATTTTTCTTAAAATATGGACTTGAATCCTATAATCCCATCAACATCATTTGTAGTAGCTCACAGTTATCAATCTTTATGGGGAAAGTGTATTTAATACCAGAAAAACATATATTTTTTATTAATCACAAAATCAACTTTATTTTTTCTAATTAATTTCTAATCAAAATCTATTAAAGAAAGCAATTGATATTCTATGTAGATCTGTGATATCTGCATAATGTAAAAACTCTTTTATTAAGCACCATAGAGAGGAAAGGGATAATGATATTATCTTATTATTAAAAAAAGATCAAAATTTAATTTTTCTAATGAGACAAGGAACATAAAACAATACCACCCAGAATGATTCTGTTTCCAATATAATACTGTATAGAAATAGCAATACTTTCATTGATAATGTTTTTATTGTACTTTTTCCTAATGTTTAAGCCTGAAATATTTCTAAATTAGGGCTTAAGAGTGGCCATATATATACTGAATATATTTAGTGAAGAATGGGGTAATGGTCTTTAGAAAGAAAAGGCATGTATTTTGATCCTGTGGAAACTAGATTTAAAACTAGTAGGTTTTTAAATACTTGGGCATTTCTTGTACAAGAACTGGCTGGTTACTGCAGCTGCTGTGGAGACCCATCAGAGCCCTGGCAGGAAATGTGAATCCCCTCTTTTTTCATGTCCTTTCTTCTGGAACTTGTTTGCTTTGGAGCTTTGCACTGCACTTCACTAATACATGTTTAACAAGTTCTTTAAAAGGAACAAGTAAGAAGAAAAACAGCAAGAGGGAGAGGGAGGGAAGTTGTTTGAAAAGGAGAAAAAGAGTAGAAGGCAAAACGGGAGGACGCAATTCCAGAGTTTTATGTATGGATGATGTACATAGAGGTCTAGCTCACCATCAAGCCATGGAAATAGCATTTTCAAAAAACAAACAAACAAAAAACCTATCATTTTCTTTCAATTAGTTTTCCCTGATATGAAATTTACTGAAGGGAAAGTCAAGTCACAATAAACATCATAAGAAGCTAGATGCAGTTACAAAGGAGCAGTCCCAGCCTGGCTGTGAGGAACATTGAAATGGGGAGATGGCCAACAGCCTCAGAATTTTATTTTTCTAAAAATAAATTAATAAATAAATAATCCTGATGTTTCAAGCACTTGGTGTCAGTGACCAAAGGTACTGAAAGCTTCCAAACACTTGGTTTGTCTTATGTGGTTATCATTTAAATAAACGGTTATTAATAAGCACATGCACCCTTTCAATTCATTGAAATACAGCTAAGCATCTGGAATAGGAATTGGGTAAACTCTGTTTCACTGACCTGACAGAGGTTACACAAGCATACAAGAGTCGACCGTGACTTCAGCCTATACTCTCTACATGTCAACTGCTAGAAGATGAAAACTTTATTTGAAACCTTGGGCTAACTTTGCCATTAATTAATCAATTAATTAAAATAATTTTTATTCAAAACCTTCTTCATGCAAATCTCAGTTCTAGGAACCTAATGCATTTATGTGTAGACTTACTGGGACAGTCTTATGTGACACAGTAATATTTTTTCAGAGTTTTAACTATCAGTGTACACTTACTTATTGCATATGTGTGCTTGTCTGTATGATAGTTTATACACATGAACACTAATGCATATGTGCGTAATGGCACATATGTGGTGGTTGGAGGAAAGTTTTCTTTAGTCAGTTCTCTCTTTTCATTATGGTTCTCTCTCTCTTTCTCTCTCTCTCTCTCTCTCTCTCTCTCTCTCTCTCTCTCTCTCTCTCTCTCTCTCTCTCTCTCTTGGATCTTACTGAATCCACTTTCCCAATCTCTGTCTTCCTGACTCATCCTCATTTTTCCAGAGATAAATTTGCAAATGACTGGGAAACCTGAGCAATTGGCTCATGTTTTCCTTGGCTTTCTGGGATTTTGTTTTTCAGATGCCCACACTACACATGTGAGTAGGTGTTGGTGGAAAATCATGAAAACTTTGCATTCAACTTGAGGAACACAAGAAAATATGAGATTTAGAAATGTTTGATGACTTTGCTTTCCTTTGACATGCTATTCTAAGTTGGGAAAAGCAAACCTTAATGTCACTGCTACCACCACAGACTTCTGACATTAACTTCAGAGAGGGTTTATTTAAATATAGATCTGGGCAAGGACACAGGGCACCAAGGAGAACCCATTTGGCTGTCCTTGGGGTAACCTGACCTTCTTGTGCCTTTCCAATGAGGAAATTTATAGCGTAGTCCATAATAACCAGAAACTGCCCACCTGATTGTTTCCCGGTTTGTTTTGTAGGTTCTTAATTTGGTTTTCTTTCCATGTGATGATTATTACTATCATTTAGAATCTTTGAGGAAAGTGATCTTTATTCTGGGCATTTATTTTTAGTATGATTTCTTGTAGGCATGAGAAAGCAATGTCTTTGTCACCAAATCTTTGTGAAAAATTCTCACATGGAGAGGAATTAAACTGCTTCTGTCAACTTTGTCCTTCTCTGTTTAGTCTGAATTTGAAATGTCAGTGTTAACACTTGGATTGATTTATGGAGCTATTAATGGCATGTTTGCTTTGCCTCCACTCTTTGGCTGTTAAGGAGCTGATTTCTCCAAAGTACCATTTAAAAACCCTCTTCCTTCCTTAAACCACACTGTGGATTTGACTCTAATATGGACTTTCTATTTGTTTCTTATAGCTGCGGTACAAGATTGCTACTAATTAAGTGGCCTTAGACAATGGGGAGTTATTACCTTACTGATTACAATATACGGAGGTCATATACCATAAGGTGAGAGTGTTTCTGAAGACTGTACTCATACTACGATCACTAAAGTTGATTCTCTACCTCTCCCCCCACCCCTTGTAGAGCATTCTGTCTTTAGCTGCTCATTTTTAAGGTCAATCATGCACCAACATCAAACTTCCCACGCTTCCTCATTCACTACCCTCAACTCCTGTTTCTATCTCTCCTTGTAAGAACATACTATTTACATTTTGGCATTTATTACTTATTATGCCTTTGAAATGAATATCTCTGAAAAGAGGATGCTATTCTTCTGCCGGAGTGAAGACTCCAGTCCTCATCTCTAGCTATCCATTCTCCCTTGGTTAACTGCATTCACACACATATGTGTATCAAGCATCAAGTTCCATGATATATGGCTCTTTTGATCCTAGAGTTGATCCCTTTGATCCCATTGGCCCATCCTGGATACATCACCAAAACAGGGGACTGCCCTAAGCTCAGCATTTTCACTCACTGGCTATGAATCACCTACCTGTGTATTTTGAACTCCTATATGACATTTCTGTCATTATATCCACTCTCAATGTGTTCACAAGCAAGGCAGCTTTAGATGGTTGCTGGTGCTTGAGGTAAAGAAGAGATCTCTGTGAAAGGAGCTTATTTGCATCTTCCAGCATACAAGAATGCAGGGAGATGTTGTCACCTTTGAAGCAGGAAATAACCCTGTCAGCAGCCCCTGACTGTAGCAACTCCTCTCCAGGGGGCTTTCCTCTGACTCCCCGTGTGAGGTGTTTTAGAACTGGGAGTTCTAAAACAGTTTAGATCTTCTACTTCACTTCCTCTAATTCCCCATCGGTATGGGGCCTAGTCTCTTTAAAGGCTGTAAGAATCCTGATCTCTCAATCTTCAAAACTGTTTTTTTCAAACTTATCCCCAGTGTTCCATCTGAAATGCAAATTAGATAAAAGGAATCCTATTGTGAAGCCTTTTAATGCTTTCCCATACTCATCTTAAACATATCCATTCCTTTTATGTACATCTTTCCTGTTTTTCTAACTTGTCATTGATGATTCCTTCAACTATATATTGCTCAACTTCATGATGCACATTATAGATTCACCTTCCAGCTTGTGCTTCAGTTTCGCTCTTTTCTATTATAAGCCTGTCATGCCTCAGTAACAACATCTGTGCTGCAATCACTGTTCAAAGTGTTTCTCTGAACCGTAGGTTTGTGAACAGCATTTTTTAGTTTGTTTATGACCTTGTCATTTAGCTAATTCTTTAGTCCAATGTGTATTCAAAACGATAACATCTGCCCTTTTGGTTGAATAAAAGCATTTGCACCCTTTCAAATGATGAAGATAAATTTATAAATATGGTATGGAATGTAATAATTTATGTAAATTTGGTAAATGTGAAAGAAAATTTAAATATTCTAAAAAGACCAGAATATAGTTGTATGTAATTTTTATATATTTGAACTGTGTTGTGTTAATCTCTAAGTGCAAGCATTGTAGATGTGAACCACCATGCTTTGCAGTTTGAAATCATTAGTGATTTCAGAGGCACTAAAGCTGTCCTAGTGAATATCTCCCCCTGCATTTCTCCCTCCTCATACCCTCCTTTTCTTTCATCCCTTCTTTCCTCCCTCCTCTCCCTTTTAATATTTCTTCTCTTTCTCTCTGTCTCCTTTCTGTGTCTTTCTTTCTCTTTCATTCTTTCCTACTTTCCTCCTGTCCCTGCTTCCCTTCCTCTCTTCCTTCCTTCTCCTTCCTTCCTTCCTTCCTTCCTTCCTTCCTTCCTTCCTTCCTTCCTTCCTTCCTTCCTTCCCTTAGCTCATAGCCTTTGGAATTCCTTCCAACCTTTAGGAGTCCTACTCAGGTACATAGATTCATGACATTGACATAAAAATGAATTTAATGTTGAGCCAATACAAAGCATAGTTGAAGATTTCTAAAGGATCTTTGAATGTAGATTTTAAGCATGAGTTTTACAAGAAAGAGACACTCGTAAAGAAAACAGTAACTTCTGAAAACATGCTTTTTGAAAGGGGATGGCCCTTCACTGTCTTTATAATAGCTTTGTAATGTTGATGTGGTAAGTTTTGCATCCAAATGAGATCATAGTGTGGGTCCTATGAACTGGATGATATTATAGATCTTTAGGTTAGGTCACATGGCTTTTAAGTAAAGTTAATGTGTCTTTATTATATACAAACATTTAATATTCTTTGTGAAGTGCTCAGAAATTATCTAGGAAAGAAGAAAGTCCATATCTAAAATCCTATAGACTTAGGCCTTACACACCCCCATTACATTTTTTTTCTCATTTTATATTATTTTTAATATAACATTTTTTTAAATTGGATATTTTCTTTATTTACATTTCAAACGTTATCCCCCTCTCCCAGTTTCCCTCCCTCCTGGAAACACTTTCACATCCTCCCTCCCCCTACTGCTATGAGGATATTCCTTCACCCATCTACGGAGCAAGTATGGAGATAAAGTGTAGAGAAGATACTAAAGGAAAGGCCACCCAGAGACTGTCCCACCTGGGGATTCATCCCATATACAGTTGCCAAACCCAGACACTATTGTGGATAGCAAGAAGTGCATGCTGAAAGGACCCTGATATGGCTGTCTCTTGAGAGGTCCTGCCAGAGCCTTAGAAATACACAGGCAGACGTTACTAGTCAAACATTGGACTGATCGTGGGGTCTCTAGTAGAGAAATCAGAGAAGGGATTGCAAGAGTTGAAGGGGTTTGCAACCCCACAGGAAGAATATCAACCAACCAGACCCCCCAGAATTCCCAGGGACTAAGCCATCACCAAAGGAGTACATAGGGCTCCAGCTGCATATGGAGCCATCCTCTGATGGCCTTGTCATGCACCAATGGAAGGAGAGGTCCTTGATCCTACAAAGGCTCAATAGATCCCTCATTATATTTTAATAGTGTCTTGATAAAATACACATTAATTTTACACCAGGAATGATCCCAGTGAATATTACTATGTATGTTGGGATTCTTTACTCTCAGCTGAGAAGTTTCAAAGAGACTTAAGCAAATGAGTTTCTGTCCATTCCCATTTTTTACAGGTTTCCCCTTATTTGCATCTTGTCCCAAGAAGCACAAGAGTCAGGACTTTAAATCAATGAAGTAGAAGTAATGAATTTTCTCTTAAGTTAAAACACATTTCTCCTGAAAGAAAAAGTATTCATTGCCCTGTACCCTTCCCTATTTATGCAATAATATATTTTATTTCAGGAGATATTATATAATCTTTTGAAATGGAAATATTTTATTGATTGGCCTTTGGAAATAAAGGTATTAGGGTCTACATTTTCTCTTCCTTATTATTTTCCAATTCTAAATACTTATTACAAGCATGATACATATGTTGCCATAATTCTTAGTTTTAGGTATGTACCATGTATAAAAGTAAAATCACTCAATGCCATCCACTACCATATCTAATTGAAGACTGACATGTGCCTTTGAGTAGTTGTTGGAAAAAATGAAACAACATCATGGTAATATATTATATACAATATAAGCAACCATTCCAAGCTCAGGTACCCAAAGTCACAAGTCCATTATGTAAATTTGGTAATTTGTTCAAAAGATATTACTTGTTATATATGATGTCATAAATTTTGTGAGTCATTGTGCTGGGCCCATGGAGAACGAAGCTATATCAAGGTCCATTAAATCTTGCAAGGACAAATTATTGTTCCCAAATATCCTCAGGTAAAAACCAGCAAATTTTCTCTCTTTTACCTTTGGAGGCATCCGAAGGAGTTGACTGGCTTCACTGAGGGTTAATGTTATTGCTCAATAATTTGGTATTGTTGTCAGTCTTCTCTTGACAAGATTGAATGTTGATCAGTATCAGATGACCAATTAGACACAATGAGAAGGATTCTGTACTGGCAAGTTCATTGCTGTCTTCTGTCGTCTCCATCCCAGCCAACTATCCATGTGATTATTAGACATACTGAGGTGGCTGTCTCTTTGTCCTTCCATAGTCGACATTGTCCTGTACACTTGTTTTTCCTTTTCTTTTACTAGAATTATTCATATAGTGTCATTTCTAGGTATGGGACTAGAGACTCTTCAGCCAAGTTATTAGCCAGTGCTCAGCATTTCATAGATATCCTTGGTTCAGGTCACTATTCTTTCAGCAAAATGTTCATTGCCGGTGATAATTTCAATGTTCTGCTCTAATCCATATCTTTCAGGAGGAAATTCTAAATACTCAGTTTTGTCCATTTTAACCTCTGCCAGTCCATATTCTGATTCATGGCAATGCACTGAAATGAGCCATTCCTACTCAGGATAAAGTTTTTTTTTCTTTCATGTTTCTTAATCCCTATTTATTATCTAATTGTAAGGAACCCTTTCAAGGTATGGAGAAATGATAAAAATTGGTCTCAGAAAAGTGTATACAGCATCGTGGCTAAGTATTTACAGAATTGTTCCTGTCCTCTAGAATTTGTTGTGTCAAATGTAAATGTCATTTTCACCACATGGTAGTTTGGATAGTACAGACCACCTGATAGATATCTCATCGCACTGTAGTTCACGTTTTCATCTCTAAGAAAGCCCAATGGTACCTAAGAAACTGATTTTCTTATGATGGTAAGTTTTGTTGATTTGTTTTTAATGTCACTTTGTTGTACTTCATAAGTTTGTGCCATTAATTGTCTTATATGTGCTTCGTCAGAGACTAGACATAATGTCATTATTTACCAAAAATACCTCCTGTGTCATAGGATCTGCAAAGTCATTCGAGTACAAGCAGAATTACTTGTATTATAGACCAAGCATCCTATATAAATACCTACTTTGGGACACATTAAAAACTGACAATCCACTCCCTAACCCACTGGACAGGATAAAACTCTTTTCCAAGTGTGGTAAGAATCGTTTACAAAATGTAGAAGTCTATTGAGGTTACCATCTGCCTAAATACCATCATTTGATATTGGTTATAGCATAAACATGGAGGTAAAAGATGGTTTTTATAATACCACTTTAATGGAACTATATGTGATACAATGTAAAGGCTGTGAAATTGGGTAATTCTGGTTTGTTGTTCTATAAAGGAAAAATAAATTGATGCTAATACAGTTGCAGAGTGAAAGCAGTAAGATATTTGCATCCTTTAAGGGGACTCTTACTTTCTTCATGTGAAGATCAGAGTGTGGGCAATATGATGCTTAAGATTTCACACATAAGGGGGAAACAAAATGATGCTCCACGTATATTTCAGGGACATTTTATGGAGTCTGGTCCAGGAGTAGAGAAGGAATATAATACTGAGCCTGGATGAAGAGAGTTAGGTGTATAAAGCTGAAACTCTTGATCCTCTGATAGTGGGATTAAGCCCATTATTTCGTTCTGATTGAAAAATCAATTATAATTTAATAGCCTTTATATTGTACCACACATATTTTAATTAAAGGGACAACACAAAGGCCATCTTTTACCTCCTCTTGTATGCTATAAACAATATCAAATAATGGTAAGCAGGCAACTGGTAGCCTCAATAGGTTTTTACATTTTGTAAACAATTCTTGCCACACAAAGTAGAGTTTTATCCTGCATAGTGGGTGTGGCAGTGATCTGTCAGTTTTATTGTGTTCCAGAATCAGTATTTATATAGAGTGATTGGGCTATAAAATAAGTCATTCTGTCTCTACTCAATTTTTATTATCTAAAACTATGTAAAGAATTTATGCCACTGTTTTGTTACCTTTCTCAATTTCTATCTCCTCCTCCTCCTCCTCCTCCTCCTCCTCTTCCTTCTCTTCCTCCTC
>NW_022196894.1:83291337-83327720 GCF_008632895.1 Mastomys coucha
TTCTTCTTCTTCTTCTTCTTCTTCTTCTTCTTCTTCTTCTTCTTCTTCCACATAGGAACAATCATGAGGGATTAAACAGGAAAGCTTTATTCATGGTAAGAGAAGGGATGATTCTGTATGGAGCATGGGACTGGGTAATGCATACTACTGGCAAGCGAAAGAACTTCCCGGCATAAGGTCCTGGGGTCTTAGACTCTGTAGATCAGAGGAAGATTGCTGCTCTCCCAGATATCTTCTAAAGCTTTCTTGCAGCTGAAGCAAAATAACAGATTGTATCATTCCCTAATAATGGCTATGAATTTTTCACCTGGAGCCTAGCTTTTTTAGGAATAGAGTCTTGCAGATTGGGTGTGAAATTGGTGAATGTCTCCTGAAAGGCTCGGCCAGTGTCTGATAAATACAGATGTTCTCAGCCAACCACTGGAGGAGCTAGAGAAAGGACCCAAGGAGCTGAAGGAGTTTGCAGCCCCATAGGAGGAACAACAATATGAACCAACCAGTACCCCCAAAGCTCCCAGGGACTAAACCACCAACCAAAGAGTATACATGGAGAGACCCATGGCTCCAGCAGCATATGTAGCAGAAGATGGCCTTGTTGGTCATTAATGGGAGGAGAAGCCCTTGGTCCTGTGAAGGCTCAATGTCCTAGGGTAGGAGAATGCCACCTACAGGAAGTGGGAGAGGGTGGGTTGGTGGCAGGGGGAGGAGAGAGGGAGTAGGGGGGTTTCTGAGGGGAAACCAAGAAAGGGGTTAACATTTGAAATGTAAATAAAGAAAATATCTAATAAAAAAAGAAATTGATGAATGTCCTTTCTTCTTGATGAACAGAGACTTCTAGCTGTGTTCTCAGAGAAAAAGAAAGGAACTGGGACTCTTCAGGCCTCTTTAATAGACATTGCATTGGTATGGTTCCTGTTTTGATAGAGTAGAATGCAAGAAGTTGGTGCTTTCCAACAATAATGACAACAACAATAACAACAAAAGACTAGTTTTGTATGTGTTCTATTTGCCACTGAAGGGATTATGGCAGATGGAAACAACCCTAAGAAGCAATGCATTAGAGATTACACAGCAAGCTCAAGAGTCCAGGCATGTTAAGTTCTAGGCTTGCACTTTTTACAGCTATCCATCCTTTACGTAACAGGTTATCTGTATAAATTTTATGTATTTAGGATATATTCAACTTCTTTATTCTTAAATTTATTCCTTGAAAATAGTATATATATATATATATATGTATATATATATATATATGCTTCATCTTGATTATATCTATCATCTCAGCCCACAACTACTCAGAATCACCCATCCTTCTCTTAACTGCATAGTTTTCTTATTGAATCGTTTGTGTATTTACTTTTTGAGTTCATTTAGTGCTACCCATTTGTACGTGGGTACAGGGTCATCCCATGTGGCATGGGCAACCTGTCAATGGCCACATAATCTTAAAGAAAAGTGAGTCTTGTTCTTCCAGCAGCTATCAACTCCCATTATTTCCTCAGCTAAGCTTGGGATCTCACATCCATGCTCCGAGATGGGCTTTATTATTGAAGGGTCGATATTATGTCCCATCTATAGCAGGTCACTCACTGTTGCTTTCTGAACAGTTTGAATAATAACTGCACTAACTACCCTTTGCAATAAAAAGCTGCTGTGACCAAGGTTGGGAACAGGACAAATCTCTGGGTAGAAACATAATATGTAGAAGGCAGTTGACGAAACGAACTTTAAATATATATGTAATACATAGGTATATATTATATATATGTATACATATAATATAATATATATATATACATATATATATATATATATATATATATATATTTGGGTGCAGAGTTTCCTTTTTTTAAGATTTCCTAAATCAAAACAAGCACCCCCACAAAACAAAAACAAACGAACAAAAAATCAATTAGAACGCGATCATCAATTTCATCATCACCTTTCTCTAGACTCCATCTAGTAAAATCTTCTCTTCATCTAAACACTATCATAATGGTGGCTGATCTTCAGCCACATGGAATTTTCAGGAGACACACTAAAACTGTAGCCAAACCACATCAAATATTTCCCCCTAGGGTAGCTGCTTTCCTGTGACATAATCAAGTCTCAAAGCCTTCACCCTGATCTGTGGGATCAAGTTTAAGCAAAATAATTTTAAGGCAGTACCATGTTTCAGACCCTAACAGCAATAACCAAGAAAATAATACATCTGTTAAATCTGGAGACACTTATAGATCACATTTAAACTTGCACATGTGGGTGCCTAATCTTGTGTACTAAGATTTGCAAGTATGTTTTCCTCACAGATTATAAATCCTGTGAGGAAACAATCACAGATAACCTGTCCATTGCTTTGTGGAATGCCACAAGTATAAGCTGAATACAGGGTATGAGAATTATTCAAGAGCAGAAAAGGGGACCTCTGGAAATCATCAAGAGGAGCATGTCACAGACTCTCATTTGGACTGGTTATGCCTGTAAGATGTTTCTCACTCGAGCTAATTCTGATATGGTGACCATAGTCGAATTCTTAAAAGGAAGATTGAGATTAATTTGATTTGGCAAAAAGTTAGGTTTTTGATGAAAGACTTTTCACTAAGTTTAAGTTTTATCTTTCAAAGTAGGAATATTGATTGATCAGGAATTGTGAGTCCTAGCTGAATTATGTACTAAGTATCACAATTAAAAAGTGGTGCTAGATTCTAGAGATAGTCCGCAGCTTGGGAATCGGCACCTGGTCAGTAAAATGCCTTCATCCTGAGGTCACGGAAGTGTGTATTTTCGTTGTAAGCATTCAGCCAGACCATCGAACTAACCTCCAAGATGCCACAAGTGCAAGTGTGGGCGGGGACTGCTATGATTGGCTGGGTTTCAGTTCTGAGTGTCTGTGTAGTCAAAGCCATACCCAAAAGTATGTGATCACACCCAGTCTCCTCCCAGGTTACCCGAGAGTGTCTGAACGGGGCAACAGCTTTCTTCACTGGATTTCAGCATGGAAAGTCTTTCCTATGGAATCTGCTTTACCAGGCTTCAGAAAGCCTCTTCTCCATTCGCATAGTAGCAGCTGCTTGTCAAGAGAGATGAAATAGCGTTGTCTCCTACATGTGGTGGTGGGTGGAAACAGAGTTCTTTTACATTAAGAGTTCTTGTTAAATGGACACCTTAGAAACTTTATTAATTCATTACTGGTGTCTGCTATATTTATTCTTTATTGTGTATCTATCATCCATCCACCCATCCATCCATCCATCATCCATGTGTCATGTATGTTATATATATTTTTTCATAAAACAGCATATATTGTGAATAAATCTCCTATAATACCAAAGCAACAAAGAAAAGGGAGAAAAGTCTGTTGCCTTTCCAGGTTGCTTCACTTTTCGACTTGTTTATGTTCTCAAATCTAGCTGTTGAGAAAGAGAAACAGAACGATGTGATCCATTAGCTAGTGAGAGGAAATTAGAATCCACACCTCATTGTATTGTCTTTTATTTGTGTATCATAACCTGGTCACTGGCAAAAAATAACAGACTTTTTCTTTAAGAAATATTTCAAAACATGTGGAATACTTGCGGTCTGAATTCTTTCTTCATCAATGTACTTTGGTCCCTGCCCATCCCAATTACATCACTCCCGTGTCTAGTCCTTGCAGCATGTTCTTGGGTAAGTAGCCTAAAAAGAATAAAAATACTCTGAAAAGTTTAAAGTTAAATTTATCTGGGTATGGTATTTCTTTGTTACTTATAGTAGTTGTCACAGAAAACTGAATAATTTCTGCAAGTTCTCAGTATTTTTGATCATGTAAGACTTATTTCTATTAACTAGTGGGCCCATGGCACAAAAGTAGTGGGTGTGTGTATGAGTGTGTGCAAGGGCCATGGATCTGCAGTCATAGAGGTTATTAAGCTGCCTG
Organism: Mastomys coucha; assembly: GCF_008632895.1. Lineage (NCBI taxonomy): Eukaryota > Metazoa > Chordata > Mammalia > Rodentia > Muridae > Mastomys > Mastomys coucha. Next base: position 83,295,254 of record NW_022196894.1, read on the forward strand.
ATGTGAACTGAATTCAGGTCATCTGCCAGAGCAGCTTGCTCTAATCATCTGTTATTCGAGTAAAGAGTCCCCCTGACTTTCTAACATGTTAAGATCTCTGAACACAGGCTTATTTCACATTCAGAATTTCCTAGCAATGCACACTGAGGTGAAGGAAATGAGTTTGTGGTCCTTACTTTTTCAGTAAGATGAGAAATTGATGACACAGCATCTCTGCATCAAAACTTTTTCCTTTCCTGTTAGATTTGACCATTTGGAACTTCATCATATGGTCTTCATCAGTTACACCACTTCCTAGAATCCCCCACATCTAGATCTTGAACTCTTTAGTTGGATCTCCCTTCATTTGACATTCTCTTCTATAGGTTTTATTCCTCTCTGAGGTACCATGGTATTCATGACTTGAATCACATCTTCTTTAACACTATTGCCTTTTAAGTACAGTGCTCAGATCTCACAGAGTATAAAGCATGCATTTATTCAGATTAAATATACAAGTGAAATCTGAGTTAAGTAGATATCTAAACTAAAATGTTAATTATTTCTTCAGGTTGAGAAAGTAAAATATCCTTGTCTTTAAATGAGTTTGATATAACAGCTCGGATACATATGGAGTTATTTCCTTCTTTCCCAAGTACATATTATGTAGGAATTTATGTATTATATTTTAATATTAATATTAAATGTTAATATACAACAATCAATAAAATAATGAGTGTCCACACCCTTAAGTTTGTGTTTGAGAACAGAGTCAGTACAGAAGTTTCCCCTCAAAGACTTGAACTTTTTTCTTTCTGCACTCATTGAATATGAATTTTGGCCTGGTTGTGATGTTACTCATGGCTTCTGGATTCACTCTGACCACATAGCTAAACTTTTTGTGTTGTAATACTACTGAGTTGCACCATTAGTTTTATAAAAAGTAGGACTGAATGAAAAGCAAACTTAGAAAATTCTACAGTATTCAGTAACTTAAACTTATGACTTAATTGATAAGGACAATTAAGGTATTTCTTTTTTTTTTCTGCTCCTTTGGTTCCAATCTGTGAAATGAGAGAGTACACTGTGTTCTCCTCTATACTACACTACAATCTGTGACATGGATCTTAAATGCTTTGTCACTTTTAAATAAATATGAGATATAAAATTAGCTATCATCATGTAAGTATAGTTAATTGTCATGATTTCTACATAGGAGCAATAAAAAATTATACTAAGTAAAAAATTAACTTTGAGGAGTCATTTAATTTCAGGATGAAACTAAATGTCCCTGTTTGAAATGTTCTGCATCTATATGTTGGAAAAAGTTATTCCTTATCATTTTCCTTAATAGCACTTAATCTGTAGTCTGAAAATGAGTCATGGAGTTGATATACTGATTTTACATGATAATTTTGGCAGCAAATTTGTGTTGCCCTGGAATCTGTGTTAATGTTGTATAACTGGAGTTTATCAGAACACAAAAATGAGAACATCTTCTGGCCTTCCCCCACATGGAACAGAAAGTTGTTAGCTTTTCTAACACTATATAAATTTTCATCAACACCCTGTTATTTTGAATGGAATTTACATAAAAAATAATTGAGCTTTTTACTAGATATTAAAATACTTTTCTTCATGTTAAAAGAAAAAGATCTATTTCCAGGTTACAAGAGTCCCACTATTTATCTATACTACTTTTGTTTGAAATAGTTTATTGAATGTCTACTAAACAAAATATGTTTGGGACTAATGAAAGGAAGTTAAAACATACAATGTTCATGTTCATAAAAACATCAGAGGACGTTTTTTTTTAAATTGAAATTCTGATCATTTGTAGGACTAAATCATTAATAGTCAGTCCATGATTTTGGATAAAGAAATGAGTGCTCAGTGGACCTGAAATATGCAGTAGAAATAGTATTGAGTTTCAGACCAAAATAATAATAAGAACTATGAAAATAGACAAGCCAAAAAGAAAACGTTGATATTGAAGTAGTTTCTCATGGTTCCCACCCATAAAATAGCTTTGTCATGATTTTCTACTGGCAAGCATCTGATCAAGATCACAATGAGCTCAGAGGACTGACATTGTGAACTACACCAAAAATATTAGCCATTACCTTTGAAAACAGTCCAGCTTGGGAAAGTAACATAAGAGAAATTTAAAATCTCCAGGCTAATGTTCCTATTAAATATTTAGTAATTACATAATTTTAGTCACAGGAGTGACTGGATAGAGGACTTTTACAAGTACAAATGACTGGTATTTGAGGGAGAATGAAATTGAAATACGGGCAACATGAGTCGTACCCAAGGCATGTGTTTTATTTCTTCTGAAAGCTGTGTGAGGGAGTTACTAGCATTTCTCAGCTGCTGCTTTTCAGGCTTGTGGAAACTGAAGGGCGGGAAAGCCACGTGCCCCACACTGAGCAAGCAATGAAGGTGAATACAGCACTGAACAGTGTAGTCTTCTTTCCTGAGCATCTGTATTCCCTGAAGTCTGCCTGCTGTAATGCGGCAACTGAGAAAGACATGGACTGTGTGTAGAGTGTGTCTCAACTCGACATGATTCACATATTGGCGTGGCAAAAATATTTAACCGAATTTGTAGGTATGCTGATTTATTTCGTCTGTCTCTGAGAGACAAATGGCTTTCAATTTGATTTATTTTATCTTTTTAATTTATTTATCTTTTTACACTCCATATTTAATTCCCCAGTCCAGTCCACCCTCCAACTGTTCCACATCCCATTCCTCCTCATTCCCCTGTCTCCACATGGAGGTCCCCACTCCTCACCCGACCTGACCTCTAAACTCCCTGGGACCTCCAGTCTCTTGAGGGTTAGGTGCATCTTCTCTGAATGAACCCAGACCCTACAGTCCTCTAATGTATGTGTATTGCGTGCCTCATATCAGCTGGTGTATGCTGTCTGTTTGGTGGTCCAGTGTTTGAGAGATCTCGGGGGTCCAGATTAATTGAGTCTGCTGGTCCTCCTACAGGGTTGCCCTCCTCCTCGGCTTCTTTTAGCCTTTCCCTAATTCAACAACAGAAGTCAACAGTTTCTGTCCCTTGGTTGGGTGTAAATAGCTGTATCTGACTTTATCAGCTGCTTGTTGTGTCTTTCAGAGGTTAGTCATGCTAGGTCCGTTTTTTTGTGAGCACTACATAGCCTCAGTAGTAGTGTCAGGTCTTCAGACCTCCTCTTGAGCTGGATCCCACTTTGGGCCTCTCAGTGGACCTTTTTTTTCCTCAGGATCCTCTCCATTTCCATTCCTGTAATTCTTTCAGACAGGAACAATTTTGGGTCAGAGTTGTGACTGTGGGATGCCCCCCTCCCTCACGTTATGCTCTGTCTTCCTGCTGGAGGTGGTCTCTATAAGTTCCCTCTCCCTACTGTCAGGCATTTCATCTAAGGTCCTTCCCTTTGAGTCCTGAGAGTCTCTCCCCTCCCAGGTCTCTGGTGCATTCTGGAGAGTCTCCCCAACCTCCACTCTCCAGAGGTTGACTTTTTCCATTCTTCCTGCTGGCCCTCGGAGCTTCAGTCCTTTTCCCTCACCCAACACCAGATCAGGTTCCCCTCTCCCTCCGCACCCACCATCCACTTTCAGAATAATTAAAATTAATTAATCTTTTTGTCTATTTCTTATAAAATACTGCATTAAAAACAGAATCAAGTTAATAAATGCTTCAAGAGGTAGTAATTGAGAGGCATAATATTTTAATGATGTCTTAAATCTCATAGATTGGAAGTATGAAATAATGAAGTGAAATGAGTAATTTTTTTTCTCCTACGTTTATGACTCTCCTTAACAAATTGAGTACTTCTTTGTTCTTGGATATTTTTGTATTTCAGATTTTTAGTGTAATAATTTCAAGATAAAATATATTACTCCAGGAGAATTAAATATATTTTATTAAGAATTTATAAAATATAATGTGCTAATTATTAAAATGTTCTCATTGTTTTGACCAAAATATCTTCACAGAAATAAGAGAGGAATTATGGAATTTGATTCACAGTTTTAGAAGGAGCACTCCATCAGTCCTGAGAAGGCACAGCTTTATAAGCAGAGTTACAAGAAGTTAGCGTCTCACATGGCCACAGGACAAGGAAGCAAGGAAAGTGTGATAGGAGTCAGGGATCTTTCCTCAAGGACATTAGAAGCAAGACCTACTTCCTGAGACCCAACTCAAAATTCATGACTCCCTGGGGACCAAGTGTTCAAACACGTAAGCCTTTTCAGCATGGGTCTAGGGGCAGCATTACACATTAAGATAGTAGCATTGCTTTAGTCAAATGGCTAGAAGACAAGAAGAGTGAATTAAAAACTCTTTAAGTTCAACAGTGTTACTGTTATTCCACCACTGATCTCAAGAATTTATCATGCTAGAAAGCTACTCCTGAGCATGGGTCCTGCTCTGGCCTGTGCTTGATATACCCAGTGAGACTGCAGTGGGGAAATAAAATATCCCTTTGATAGTAGGAATTAATTGAAGATAGCTCTTTGCGTAGGAGTGGGACTCTCTTTCTACTTCTTCTAGGAGCTAAGACTTCATCTGTCTATTTTCTACTGCCACAGCCTCTATGAGTCAGATGTGCATCAGTCCTGTTGTACCCAGAAGACACTTGGTGTGGGACATGCATTTTGTTCCACTTTGCTTCGATTTTGTCCTGTTGATTTCTTTTTTTAAAATTAGTTTTTATTTGTTTGTTTGTTTGTTTGTTTGTTTGCTTTGAGGGAGAGAGAAAGAGAGAGAGGACATGAAGTTAAGTTGTTGGAGAAATGGAGAATATCTGAGAGAATTTGGGGACCAGAAATAGTAATTTTATTACTTCTTTTATTTTTGAGATTATAATATAAATTACATCCTTTCCATTCCTTTCTCCAAATCCTCTCATGCACTACTCCTTGCTCTCTTTCAAATTCATGATTTCTTTTTTTTTATTAATTTTGTTACATGCATATATGCATTTATGTATATATCCATGTACATGTATATGTATATACATATATAATCCTAAACACAACCAGCATGGCACGATATTCTCAAGGCTGAAACAGTAGTATACAAACCATAGTGATAACAAACAGTTCCCTAATTTGTTTTAAGAACCACTCAAAAAGAGGAAAATCCTGTCTGGTATTGCAAACCTAGCCCACACTATTCCAAGGCTAGTGGATTCTCAGACCTTAGAGGAGTACCTACATCTACCACTTCACTAAACCAACATCATCCCTACCAGCAATCTAAACACTTGTTCTTATGTCTACAGAAAATTCAGTTCTCACTTCTTATCAAGGAAACTTCTCTTTGTGACAAAGGGAGACAACTAAAAATCAGACAAACAAACAAAAACCAAAACAAGACAAAACAACAACAACAACAACAAAAACACCACCAACAACAACAAAAACAAAGAAAAAAAAACCCACAATCAACTAACAAACAAAACCCCACAATGAATCAAAATGCAGTACTGCGGAGCCCAGTCCAAATTGATACATCCACAAAACAAGGCCTGAACATAAAGCTCAGGAAGATTTGGAAAGAGGGCGCTGAAAGATTGTAAGGACGAGAGGATCAGGGGGTGTTGTGTGGGAGAGTGTGTCTTAATAATTAAAAAAAAAACTCTTAGTTTTATAATTTAAAATATAACTAAGTTAAAATATTATAATAAGAACTGAGAGCCATTGTCTTGGAAAATGCTGTATTTATTTCTAGAAATTAAAATTGGTCAACTTTTAATTAATGCATTCTTTTAAAATTTACTTGTTAATTTTTACTACTGCCTGTCTTTCTATTGAAATTTCTAAAAGACTGTCAATTTCATACTTGTATGTCTGAAATCTTGTGTATTAAATTAACAACAACTGTTTAGGAAATTCAGGTCTGTGAAGTCAAAATCCTATTCTTGGGAACCTTAAGCTTTAAGAAATTTATTTTACAAATGGAAAGAATTCTGGGTATTTGTTTGAGTGAGATTGCCACTGGCATATTTCATAACAGCACTAAGTTCAGATTTCACTTGCTAGGACTTGGGGTTTTAGTGTTCCACTTACCAGATGCAGATAATATCACCACTATTCTGACCAGCATTGTCAGTGCTGAGGTAACTTTCCAAGAGGTCTGATAACCACTCTGTAGTCAGATGAAAGGGGGCCTAAAATGCTCAGTTGTAAGGATTTCACAAAACAACTGACATATCTAATTTTCAACTGCTGCTACTACATATGTCAATGCTGGATTTTCATGTCTCTCCCTTCCATGTGAGTACACCCAGGACACCCAGGTATATCTAAGTGATCAGTGAAACACATTAGCTTTAGAAATTATCTATCCCATATATAGTCACCAAACCCATATACTACTGTGGATGCCAAGAAGTGCTTGCTGACAGGAGCCTGATATAGCTGTCTCCTGAGTGGCTCTACTAGAGCCTGACAAATATAGAGGGGGATGCTCACAGCCAAGCATGAGACTGAGCTCCTGGTCCCCAGTGGAGGAGTTAGAGAAAGGACTGAAGAAGTTGAAGGGGTTTGCAACCTCATAGGAAGAACAACATTATCAACTACCAGACACCCCCCCCCCCCGAGCTCACTGGGACTAAACCACAAACCAAAGAATACACATGGAAAGACCCATGGCTACAGCTATGTATGTAGCAGACGATGGCCTTGTAGGGCCATTGATAATGGGAGGAGAGGCCCTTGGTCCTATGAAGGCTTGATGCCCCAGTGTAGGGGAATGCCAGGGTAGGGGAGGCAGGAGTGGGTGGGTGGGTGAGGGAACACCCTCATAGAAGCCAGGTGGTGGGTGATGGGATTGGGGCCTTGGGGGGATGGGGTAAGGGATTTGGGGTGGTAAGAAAGGGGATAACATTTGAAATGTAAATAAAGAAAATACCCAATTAAAAAAAAAAAGAAGACTGGCAAGACCTGGAACCCGTGGAGCATCACATCTATTGTTTGGATTTAACACTAAACAGTTTATTGAGTTATTTACAAAAGAAACACTGTTTCTAATCTTTGTATGCTTTTATACTTTCTTAGAACTGCATAGTTTCATTCATAATTGTTGTGTCACTATTAATAATATGAGAAATTAAAACTCAAAGGTGAAGACATATGTGTTTTTTTATTTGAAAACAGTTAATTTAGCAAATGTAAACCAAGTTAGGTTATAGGCTTTCCTGGAAATATTCTTCAAAAAAAAAAATAACAATGAAGAGTTGTATCAGATATTTGAAGAACTCAGTAATGAATTTAATAGAAGAGAACTGCGGATCCTAATTACTGTCACATTTGCTTTCTTAATTCAATGTTTTTATTAAAGCATGAAAATAAAACTAAGCATCATATCATCATACAGCACGAAAAAAGTAATATTTAGTTATACTTTCTGAAAATTAGATACTATTCTATGATATTACCATGCAAATATCTTGTAGCTTGTTAAATGTTACTTCCAGGGGAAGTTATGTCTCAGTGTCTAAATTACTTGTGGAAGAGTTCAGAGTGCTCAAAAACAACTACAAGTTGGGTAGGTGTGACAACTACTTGTAATCCCAGCCCTTGGAGATCTAGCCATATTTGTCAGACTGAGTTCAGTGAAAGATCCTAACTCAATAAACAAAGTAGAAAGTGTTTAAAGTAGACACTGGCCATCGGCCTCCAGCCTTGCATGTCTGAGTCAGTAGACATTGTCTAACTTTCATATTTGTACTTTTAAGTGCTTAGTTCTCTATTAATGTGCCCACGCTCGAGTGTGTGTGTGTGTGTGTGTGTGTGTGTGTGTGTGTGTGTGTGTATGTGTGTTTGTGTAACACTTTTCCTTATTCCTTGTGGTATCTGGTCTTTGTATACACATTTGCTTTGTGGATTTTATTAAAATCATGATTGAAGAGAAAGGGCACATAATTTAAACGAGTTTTTCCCTTGTAAGAGAATTGCTACTAAATACCTATGCATGAGTTTTCTTTGGGTTTTAGACAGTTTTCCACTTCAAATAAATGTGTCTGGAACATAATAAGTTCTTTGATTCATCCTCTGTAAACTGGAGATCCAGAGCACTGATGTAATGATTCAGTTCATTATGGACCCCAATATGTGTCTGCAGAGTAAGATGAAAAGAGAAGTTTGGCCTGGTAGTGGTGGCACACGCCTTTAATCCCAGCACTTGGGAGGCAGAGGCAGGTGAATTTCTGAGCTCGAGGCCAGCCTGGTCTACAGAGGGAGTTCCAGGACAACCAAGGCTACACAGAGGAACCCTGTTTCAAAAAAAAAAAAAAAAAAAAAAAAAAAAAAAAGAAAGAAAGAAAGAAAAAGAAAAAAAAAGAGAAGTTTGAGAAGGAAGTCCACTTTTCTCTCCCATTCTTCTCCCTGGTCTTCAGTGGATTTGGTGATAGTAAGTGGATTTATTAGTGATGGTAAGACTTCTTTACCCAGCCTCCTCATTCAAACTCTCATTTCCCTGGAGTCATTCTTGAAGATTCAGCCAGAAATAATGCATTGTCAGCTATCTTGTCTACCCCCAGCTCTGTAATTGACACAGAAAATTAACCATTCTACTTGGCAGTCACAGGAAAACAAACAGATCAAAGATCAAAGCAGTTTAATGAGAGATATAACTCTCTATACTTACTCCATTTTGTCCTGTGACTGCAGGATCTTTCTTTCATTCCCACAAACATCCTCTGCTTTGATTCAAGGATTTACAAACACATGCTCTTTGCTTGGAAGGCTTTCTTCCTATATTTACCCAAATCACAGCGAAAGACTGGACCCTGCCTGAACATAAGAAGTGCAGAGAACACTTAGAAGCTGTGTCTCATGTGTACTACTCATAAATGAAGGCTAATGTCACATATTTTACAGAAGAAAAGGTCAAGATTGAGAAAGAGTTGCATATTATTAAAAAGTCAAAGTGTCTGTCACTTTCGAGAGTCCACACTGTACTATCTGTCTGTTGATCAGCTGCACTGTTGTGTGTGCTTCTCTGTGTATGGGCACATGTGTGAACATACTTGTAGACATGTATACTCCCATGCCTGGGAGTTTTCACATATATGTAGTATAAGTAAAGTTATGTCTGAATAATCTCTTTCTTGACATGTTCATACACGACCTGAGTAGTATTGGAGAGGAGAGTACATATGGACCTGACTCTTCTATCACAGTGCACTACTAAAGAACTGATCTGTGAGGCTCACCAACAGTCTGGATCACATTACAAACAGAATGTCTACCAGAAGCTTCTTCCAAGAGCTGCCCAAAAATACATTTAGCATCAGCTTATGTGAATTTTGATCCTATTCATAATGCGTTAAAATGAAGTTAGGAATATCCAAAGAATAGGTTAGAAACAAAAAAATTATCTTGCTGAGAATTCATCTATGTAATACTGATGTGTGAAGGATCTAGGTTTTAAAGTCTATAGGAGACACTGATGCTTAGTTGTTTCTGTCATTTATTCTTTTAGAGAGCAATAACCCTGAAGGAAGCATTCTATATCTTTTATATATTAGTCTCTTTAATTCCAACAGCAACACTATTATGCATATCTCTTTTTACATCTTTAATAACCTATTTATTTGAATGTGAACGTGTATACGTGTGTATGTGGATGTTATGCCTATGAGGGGGGAGGTTGGTGGTTGTGGTTTGTGCCTGTGTATATGGACATGTGTATACCATATATAGGTGTAGAGGTCAAAGGACAACTTGCAGAAGTTAGTTCTCTCCTTTCACCAGGGAGGATGCAGAGGTTGAACTTGGGGCATCAGGATTGGTTTTAAGTGCCATTTCCAGCTGAGCCATCTTGTACTTAATATTTTCTTATGGGTAATCATTTTTTTAAAGAAGGGAAACATGAAGAAACATAGGAGTAGTTAATACACCTAAGAACAAGAGTTAAAGTGTCAGAAGTGACCTCTTCCTCTTGGAAATTGCTTCCAAACATCTTTAAAGATGCTATGTGCCTCATTTTGAGTGGAATACTAAGGATTCTCAAAAGAGATCATCAGATAAGAAAAGTGATGGCAGAGAGAATCATGTTAGCAATATGGGAATAAAAAGCACAACTTACAGATCTTTAAAGGGCAATAAAGAAGTCAGCAGAAGGGCAGGCAGATAAGAGAGGAAAAAAATGGTGAAACTGATCACAATGCATTATACACACACATACATGTTTGTGTGTAAAATTGACAGAAATTAAAATACCAATAACAAAAGCCTATTAATGCTTTGCATTGATAGATTAACAACTAAATAATGAAGAAAAAATAAATCCTAAAATAAAAAATCTACCACTCTAGCAAAAGGAGTCTAAATTAAATTTTCCTTTATACAGTCAACAAAATGATTTTGTCACTAAAATCCTTGCTGTGAAAATAACACTGGATCTAGAGAGCCACATTAACAAATTCTTTCCAACAACTACAGGAGGAAATCAAATGACAAAAACAGATAAGGAAATAAAATTATTAGTGTTTTTGAAAAGTTTTCTCTTTATGAAGAAAAGGCAATCTCTCTTACTGATTTCTAACACTAAAGACATCATTGTGTTAGATAAACAGCAATAGATGAACTACATATATATATATACATATGTATACAACTACATATACATATATGTATGTATGAGGTTTGTAAGTGAAGTACCAAGCAGAAGTTTAGAAAATAGAGACAATAAAATAGTATACCTGGAAAGTTCAAAAATCAAGTCATAGTGATAGAATATAATATCAATCTTTAAGTCATTTCCACTTCTATAAACAAACAATGAACACGCAAAGTCTTATTGAAATCAGTCAGAGGTCTGGAGATTTGGTCCAGCTAGGAAAATGCTTATTTAGTATGCCTGCATCTTTGTGATTAATATTTAGCACTACACAACCTAGATGTGATTGTACGTAATGAAATCTCAGTATTTGGGGCATGGAGTCAGAGTGAGTGGAAGCCTGAAGTCATTTCAGTTCCACAATGAATTCAATGCTAATATAGTGATTAAGTCATATCACCCTAAAATGATACAAAGTTGAGTCTATTAAAAAGACTTAAATATATATAAAATACAATCTGCATGTTGTATGTTAAAGATTATTTTCATAACTATATGATTATCTATGTAGTTCAATACTAAATGAACACAAGTAGACAAATATCAAATACATCTTGTAGGGCAATGATCAAGAACTGCCAAGAAAAAAGGGAGTACACAGTTCCAGTTATTAAAACCCATTACACATCCAAAATAAACACATGCCTGAAACTATGGTGTTGACATCTCATGATCTGATGTTTAGTCTTTGTGTAGTAACTGCATGCTGAATGTGTGGAGTCCTTGGCAGTAGGTGTAGTGGGAGTGGACCACAATTGGTGGGCCATTACAGATTATCAGACTCCACTTCTGCTTCCAGTACTTCTGGGTCTGCATAGATATGAGGATCCTTCACCATGCACACCTGTCATCAGCTGTAGTCATTCTGCACTATTTTCCTTGTTGTGGTGCATGAGAACCTCTCTGAACCCACTAGATGAGATACCTGTTTCCAACCTTAAGTTCTTTCTTCAAGTTACTTGGCAATACTGAAGGAAAAGTGACAAGTAGTCAAAATTGAAAGGTATGTTGCTAGAGATATGTGATTTTGAAATGACTTGACTCCCAGATAATCTTTTAGCGTCTTTAAAATAAAACCTAGCTACTACTCAAAGGAAGACAAGAAGTGATTCCAAAGAAGTGTCTATACAGATTCCACATTGGAACAAATGAAAAAAAAATGGTGGTAAAAGGTGCTATTCAAATGATAGTTTAATAAACAAAAATTCTGAACACTACAATTTGGAAACTTATTGAAAAGCTGGATTTAGGTTCTGGCTAATTTTAGGGCCATTCTGTAGGTCTTGCTGACTATTTAAATAAATGAATTTAGGAATATATAAAAATATTTTATGTTAGAGTATATATGTGATTTGGTTGGTTTAAAACTTACCCAGTTTGGAACTATGAAGTATTTTTAAAAATAAATTTAAATCCATGGAAAAATTAATTATAAAATCCAATAATTATTTATAAAATTAAAAAATACACATCATTAGTCCTTTGACCACAATGTCCTTCATCCTGATGCAGTAGGTATAATAGCAAACAGGGACCAGAAAGAATAAACTGAACTTTCTAAAGCCAGCCATAGGATGCACCTCAGATGATGTAGCACTTTACTAGCATTCATGACCTTGGGTTCCAGCACTACATGCAACAGGCATAACAGTGCCTGCCATTAATACCAGATGTAAGATATAGGCTGAGGGATGTAAGACATGATGGTCAGCTTCTGCTACACAGTGAGTTTGAGGAAATCCTTGACTATGTAAGACCTGGGTCAAAGCTTAATAAAAAGAATAGATTTTTGGAAAAGAAATCAAGAAAGTAAGAAAACAACCAAAAAGGACAGAAAGAAAGATAGAAAGAAAGAAAGAAAAAAGAAAGAAAGAAAGAGAAAGAAAAGTTATATATGAACATATAAACATTTAGGAAAACAACTCATAATTTTTTATTTGCTACCTCTCAGGCAAATATCAACAACATACATATTTCCTTGCTTTGTAACTGTATATTCTTTGATGATCCCTGTTTTTACATGTATTAGTATTGTATTTTTAGGGTAAGAGTAGAAATAAAAATTCACTATTCATTCTGCTACTTTTTCCCCCATTATTGATACAAAATGCCTGAGGAAAACAAACTCCACATGAAAGATTAATTCTGCTTTATGGTTTCAGTGGCTTTATTCTAAAGCTATCTGAGTACATTGTTTTAGGATTGGTGACAAGGATAAGACATCAGAGTAAGGATAAAGAGTAGAGAAAATGTGGGGGATAAACATGACTCACAGCTTTTAAAAGTACTGTAAAAGAAAACAATGCAGGATAGCACATATATGATCCACAAAGCCTAACCGTGTTTAATATTCTGTTCTTGAAAATATGTTTAACCTTACCATTGGATTTAAGGTATTTATTGTTGAAATAAAAAAAATAGTCTGAATTAGTATATTAGTTCATTCATCACTAGACTACAACTCTACTAGCAGTAACTGGATAGTGATATGGTATAATATGAGGAATGTGAGACCACCCAAATGAAAGAACATATATTCCCTATTCAGCTTTCTCTGGATGGATCTCAGCTTTCATGTAATCACAAGATAGCATTCTGCACAAGAAGTGTGGTGAAGGTTACATGATAGTGAATTGACAAAGTTCTTAATAATCACAGTAAACTTAGATATTTCCCCCAGATCATCTGTCCATGTAAAGAGAAAACACGGCCACGTTTATCTATTGCCTATTCTCTGCTAAGGCCTTAGAAAGCCTTACAATTTATTTGGTCTGGTATTTACTGATATACCACTGTCCAGTCACATCACACACACATACACATACACACACACACCCACACACACACACACACACACACACACACACACACCCCTAGGTATACAACTATAAAAAGTAGTTTTTATGCTTAGAAACTTCAGTTTTCTTGGGTACACCCCACACTAGTAAGTTATCATGCACAGAAAGTTCGCCCTGAGATTTATTTCCTAATTAGTTGTTTCTTTACAATTAGTCTATAAACTCTAGATTGGATCAAAACGAAGAACAAGGTAAATGGCTTAATGCATTACTTTGTCCCAGGGTTCTGACGCTACACTTGCATTTGAATTGCCTGGCTGTGTGCCCAGTAAAACACAATAGGTGGATTTTAATGGTCTGAAGCTCTCTTGGAAGTGGCCATTAAGAGCAGCCACTTTTATAAGTCCCGCTGGTCTGAGTTCTCTGCATTCTACCAGCCAGCCCATTAGAACACTGTAAAGAGTGAATGTGTGGTGGATATAAAGAAATATGGCCCATCATGGATCAATTCAACTGAGACATTACTTGAAAACCACAGGAATGCCTCTCTTTTACATAATGAATAAGCTAGTGGAATGGCTGGGAGATATGTGACCCAAGAGGCCAATGTAGCAATGTCACTGCTGCCCCTCAGAGCTCAGGGAAGTCAGGGACTTCACTATAGCTTCTTAAGTTTCTTCATCCTATACTTAGAGAAATTTGCATTTGAAAGTCCTTAGAAGTTCCTGACTATAAAACTTGATTTTTCACTCATAAACATGTGAAATAAGTTCACTTCGGATAAATATCTCTCCTTATAGAAGGGAAATAAATTACTTTTGCTTTCAACTTTGTTACAGTCTCTGGATGATAGGGAAATTGAATTTCATGTTAAAATCACAGCTATGTGTAGACTGGGAAGATGGTTCAATGGATAAAGCATTTGCAGCATATATTATACACATGCAAGTATTTAAAATACAGATGTTAGCCGGGCGGTGGTGGCGCACGCCTTTAATCCCAGCACTTGGGAGGCAGAGGCAGGCGGATCTCTGAGTTCGAGGCCAGCCTGGTCTACAGAGTGAGTTCCAGGACAGCCAGGGCTAAACAGAGAAACCCTGTCTCAAAAAAAAAAATAAAATAAAATACAGATGTTTTAAAATTTTAAGTTATTGTAATTAAGAGTGAAGATGGATGTCTAGTTTACAGCTTGTTGAGTTGTTGAGCTGCAGCATTGCTGACTTAGTCTCTTCTGAAAAGTGTCTTTCTCTATTCAGTCTCTTAAAGGACAGGTTTTTCCCTCTGAGAGAAGCCAGAAGCAGCAGAGAAGAGAAAGATGAATATATGGACTATGATATATGTGCCATCATATCTGGGATTTATCTAGAATTGATCCAGGGTTTCTGCATGACAGAAGAAAACCTACCAAAAAAGTTATATCCCCAGCCCTGATCTCCATAACGTATCAGTATTGATAGAAAGACATGTATTACCCACATGTCTCTTAATCTTTGTGAACATTGGTCTTTATCATTACTTTATTAGAAACAAAAATTATTATCTTATACCTAAAATAATCATACAAATGATAGATAATTTTCTTTCACTTCATTCAGGACTCCCAAAGCTATTAATGAATGCAATTTCAATATGTAACAAGATTTACAAAAACCTATAAAAATTTTACGACAATAACCTGAAATATCATTGTTAGCCAATTCACCAATGACATAAAGTATACATAAACACAATTGGTTTTCCAAGTGTGAATTAAGGGAATATAAAAGTGCTGTTCTTACCATAATTTCATAATTTGTTGACATGGGACAAGGCAGGGCTACTCATTGACATTATTTCAAATTAAACCAAAAAGTGAGAAAAGTCAATGAAAGCCATATTGTAATTCTGTTTTTGCCCTGCAGATCCAGGAAAGTGACTCTTCTCCTTATGTGTAATAAATTGGTTTGACAGGATTTGAAGTATGATTAATTATCTTAAAATATGAATGTTTGGGTAAAAGATGCTTCTGGTTTCCAAGAAGATGCTCATTACTGATATATTCCCACTATCCATGAAAATCTCTTTAAAACAATAACATCAAGATTGTATTTTACACATTTCCAAGATTTGATTGCATCTGTACAATATTTTCAGTGAGACCCATTCTGGTGTGGCAAGAAATGTAAAGTGATGACCTCTCTGTGTCAGTAGATTTAAGTGACTGCCAAGAACACATTGGTGGGCTCATGGAGAGTGCTGTGCACATTCCCCACCCAAACTGACTCATTCCTTTGTGAGGTTCACAAAGGGTGGAGAAGATCTCAGCAGTTGGAGTGTTCTTGAAGGAAAACATACTTCGAATGTGGATGCCTGCTGTCGCACTGACAATCTTGAACTTGTAACAGTTTTGTAATATGTGGCTAAGACATCTTGAACTCATTATTAGGAAACAAAAAGTATGGTTTCTGCTACATTTTTGCTTATTTAGAAAATAGGTGATTAACTATATAATGTATAGTAGCCCTATAGCCATATAGCTATATATAGCTCTATATTTATAGACTATAATTTATAGTGTATAAATTGTATACTATATAGCAGTACTGTATATACCCTGTTGATTTTTTTGAGTAATCTCTTTAAATATCAAAAAGAGTCTTGGTTATGAATGGTAATTCTTAAGGGGCCTTTATGCTACTAATTTTATATGTACTTAAATTCCATATAGAAAGATGTGCAAATATTCTACCACTTTTGACTTTTCATCCTACTTCATTTTCTCTCTCTCTCTCTCTCTCTCTCTCTCTCTCTCTCTCCCTCTCTCCGTCTCTCCGTCTCTCTCTCTCTCTTTCTCTCTCTCTCTCTCTCTCTCTCTCTCTCTCTCTCTCTCTCTCTCTCTCTCTCTCTTCCTCTCTTATCTATCATTTTTATCTAAATTCCAAGGACTGGGGTATTGTTTTCCAAGAGTACTTGCCTTTGAGCAAAGCAGCAGGAGAGAAATGAATCATTTGAATTTTGAGAAATATTGAGGATCACTCCTCTGCAGCACAGAGTCAGGGTGTTAATTACTTTGAAGTGTTAATATACTAAGCAAAATAATGGTTCATCTTGATTAAATTGAGAATTATTTTAGAGTAACTGTTATTCTCAAACACATATTCATACTTGACCAAAATAGGGTACAATATAGGCCCTAAACACATCTCAGTGAATTTTCTACCATCAAATAACTTGCATGAACACAAGAATAATTTGAACATGTGAACTTAAAATATTATTTCCTGAATACAGTGAAATTAAAATAACATCAATCAGTAAAAAATACTTAAATATTAGAAAAATATTTGGAAACTCTTCTGAATAATGGAAATTTGGAAGAGAAATAGGGTATACTCTGCAACTGAATAAAATAAAACTATAGTATATTATTCTGATTTGCAAGGCTGTTACAGGTTATCTACAAACCTGTTCACTCAGAGAAAGAAATCCCGTTTCCTCTATCAGGTGCCAGCATCTTCCAGCTCTTGATTAGGTCTTCTTTACTGCATGTTGCTATGGAAACTGGAGGGAGGGAGAGAGGGAAACAGAGGCAAAGAGTGAGAGGAAGGAAGAAAGGAGGAGGAGGAGAGAAGAGGAAGGAGAGGAGGAAGGAGTTGGAGGTAGGGGAAAGGGAAGTAAAGGTAGAGAGAGGGGAGGAAAATGGAAAGGGAGGAGGAGAGGGGATTTACCTTCTTTTTATTTAGCTTTCTTTGAAACAATTACATTAGCCCATTTACGAGGGAAGAGGCATCATGTTGCCAAAACCTATCAAAGGTTTTCACTGTTAAAATTCTTTCAATGAGTAACAAATAAATTACTGGTAACCAAAAATGATCTGGGTGAGAGAGGGGTCAGGGAGGGAAAAAGGGAAACATGATCAGGTATTGGGGGGCAGGACAGGAGTGAAGTCCTGAGGGCCAACAGAAAGAATGGAAACAGGCAACCTTGGGAGGTAGGAGGTGAGGAGACCCTCTAGAATGTACCAGACTCCTGGGAGGTAAGAGAAGCTCAAAACTCAAAGGGAGGGCGAGACCTTAAATGAAATGCCCAAAAGTTGGAAGGGGGAACTTGTAGAGTCAATCTCCAGTGGAAGGACAGGCCATCAAGTGAGGTACAGATGCCATCCAACAGCCAAAGTGCTATGACCCAGAGTTGTGCCTGTCTGAAAGAACGAGGACAAAAATGAAGAAGAGCCTGATAGATAGGAGGTCCAGTAACAGGGCCCAATTGTGATGCAGCTTAACGAGAGGACCCAAGGCCTGACACTATTACTGATGCTGTGGTGTGCTTACAGACAGGAGCCTAGAATGGCTGCCCTCCCAGAGGCTCAACAGACACTTTTTTCGAGTCAGATGTAGATACTTAACATAAAACTGATGGACAGAGGCCAAGGAATTGGGAAAGGGTTGGAATAATCTTTGGAGATGGGTGACCCCTTGGGAGGACCAGCAGTCTTAATTAACCTGGATCCCCGAGATTTCTCAGACACTGAGCCACCAACTAGACACCATACTCGAGCTGGTACGATGTCCCTGACATATATACAGCAAAGGAGTGCCTGGTCTGGCCTCAGTGAGAGAAGATGCTCCTAACCTACGAGACTTGAGGCCTCAGAGAGTAGGGAGGTCTGGTGGGGTGGGAATGTGGGGTGGGAATGTCATCTTAGAGACAGGGGAGGGGGAATAGGATGGGGAGTAGTCCAAGGGCGGACCAGGAGAGGGATGGCAACTGGACTGTGAAAAAAGATCAAAAGAATAATAAAAATAAAAATAATTTTAAAAATAAGTAACACGATTTTCCCAATTATGAAGGTATTCAACCCAATCTTAATAGAAACACAATGAAGTTCTTGTGACAATGAAATACTTCATTAGCACAAAGAAACTTCACATCCTTCATTGTACACACGGTAAGTGAATGTGTACTGTACATGGGGCAGTGAATGTTCAGTTCGTGCCCTAAACAAATTGAGAATGGAACAGAATTGGCTGAGGGTGTCATGCCTTAGGACTTGTGGCTCCAAATAAACACACTGGAAAGATATTGAGGAAAGTGTATCTGAAGGTGAAAATTTGGTTTTAGTTCATGCAAGTGACAGTAAGTGTTCAATATATTCTGAAAAGGAGCAAAAAAAATAAAATTATTTTTTATTTAATACAGGCAAGTAAGGGTGCCTAGAAAATAGCAGAACTAAAAATTGAGACTTGATTTGAGATATGTGGAGTGTCTAAACTACATCCCTTGGATTAGTTAGCTGTTAGGTGACTGAGAGACTAGTAGAGAGAGACTTCACAGGAGGTGAAGTGGGACTTGCACATTTCTAAATTAGGAAAAATAATATATCTGCTACACACAAGCTACAGCCCTTCATGTTTATAATGACCCTTTCTTTTAGAGCTTTTTACCACAGACTTTTACACTATCTACTGAAAAATCAAGATCAAAAGAAACATTTATAACTTCCCAAATATTGACAAAATAAAAGCATCCCATGAAATATGTATGTACTTCCATGGTAATACTTTTGTCCTAGGCTAGAATTGTTTTTTTATATAAATTCTAAAGACTTGATATTTTTCTGAATTGTGCTAAGTATATTAAGAATATTAACTTAATATAGAATAAATTTGGTTATATAATAGCTGAGCTTTAGGATTATTTATTTCTAGATTTCTAATACAAAGTCCAGGGCTTCAGACACACAATATAATTTTGTCAAATGAACAGAAAAAGGAACACATAAATGAACAAAGGATCATTTTACAAGTACCATTCAGCTGCTCAATATGTTCAGAATAATTTAACTCCTATGTATGCTATGATAATATCATGATATCAGAAGGGTTTCAGTTTAGTTGACTGGCTGTAACATCTGATTTTCCAACCTAAGAGTCTGCTTTGTGAAGTGCAGTTTAGGTCATATTAAACCTAGAATTCATTTCCATTCAGTAAATATAAATAATAATTTAAATCATTTGGGGATAAAGGGATGGTCATGTATTTTGGTTGGCTTTAGATAGGGGTTCATTTAAGAAATGAGCTTAACTAAGTTCTCCCAGTACATCTCCTTCTTTATTGTGTTCTGTCACCCATGGCTTGGAGGTGTCTGGCCCAGTCCCAAAATAATTTCAAATTCCAGCATTCAGAATTTTATGTGAAACTTACCCCAGACAAAGACTGCTTGTATTTTGTTCAATGATCACTTTCTTTCACAGCCTGGCATATAAAAGATGTAGACTTTTTTCCCTCCATTCCTGAATAATGGATTTTAAAACCACGTTAGACATCTCCAACATAATATAAACCTAGGGAGTATGTAGTGGAATATCTCCGAAATGCCCTGCCAATAAAGATTTTGCTTATTAACCCACACTCCTCCCATGAGATACATTGGTAGTAAAACTAATTCAGCAAGCAGTTTTTAACACTTGCCAGATAGCAAGGTCTAACTTGCTCCCACCAGTGACAGGTTGATAGCTGCATTTTGGAAATGTTTGTAGAAATCCAAGGGCTCAACACTACATGATTTATTTAACTTACGGTTCATTGGCACAAGATATGAAGGTGGAGGACTTTTCCTTCAGTTATCCTAATGTTTAATCCAGTCTGAAGAAAAATAACTGTAAAGCATAAATAATAAGGAATGCATACAGAGTCAACATGGAAGGGATGTAAGGCAGAAACTGAAATGACCGTCACCTCAAAATCCAAGGTGATTAGAATTACTAGAACTCAAGAATGTGTTCTCTGAAATGGTTGTTTATCTTCTAGAGTTCATCATTAGATTTGCATTTTATAATTTGTAACCAGATAGAGGCTTGCACATCCTATCTTGTTAACCCTTTTATGCTGTTCTATACTGTAGTCATGTTTCATGCTTACAGAGCTCCAATCACAGAGTACCTCCAGACTACATTGGAGATATTCCCTAGGTATGGAAGAGAAGACTTGTTTGTTCATGAGTGCACTCTGTTCTTAGAATGTCCTCCAAAACACGTTCTCTTTAGTGATATTCCACAGCTAATGTGAAGTTAGGACAAATGCAAAAACAAGTAGTTTGTCAGTATTGTCTGGCTTAACTCTTAACTACCATGCCGTTTTGACATCAGGACAATATGGAAAAGTAGGAAACTGTCATATATCTACAGATTGGCTAGAATAATATATACCATAGCCCAACACACAAAACTTACCTAGAAGAGTGTCTCCATGAGGAGATCAAGTCAGCCAGCAAGCCTACACTGGCATGCTAGTTTACACAAGATCCTTATTTCCTCTCAATATGGGCCTATCAATCACACTTTTGAGATATGCTAACTCCTTTTATATCATTGATATACACTCAAGTTTAAGAAATAAAAGTTAAAATATTTGAATAGTTTTTAAAGCCAGATTAAGTTAATAGTAAAGCTAGGTTAAATATAAGATGAGTAAGTATGAGTAGAATGGCAAAAAGACCTAGATATCTTTCAAAATTAAAAATAGACAAAAGACAGAAACCTTTGTAAGGAAGGGACCCTTTACACTCTAGGTAAAGAAACGGGCCCACAGCTAAACAATATCTTAGTTTTCTTATGCTATCCTGTTTAAAACTTTTTTGTTGTTAATTAATTAATTAGTTGCATATTTATTTATTCTTCATACATTGTGCACCTGCATGCAGATCAGTGCATAGCTTATGGGAATAGGTTGTCCCTTTCTACCCTGTGAGTTCTGGTGATTAGTTCACATCATCAAGTGTGGTGGTAAGTGCCATTACCAATAAGCCATCTTGCCATGTTGTCATTTCTCTGTTTCACATTCAATTTGGTTGTATGATTTCTGGAATGATTCTGTACATCTTATCTCATAGGGTCAGATTTAGATCCTATGAGACCCTATAATATGGGAAGTATCTTGGTTAATAATAGCTTCTGTCTCTGTAATCAAACACCATGACCAGATACACTTTGGAGAAAAAAGGGCTTATTTCTTCTGACACACCCAGGTAATAATCCATTGTGGAGGGTGGTAAGGTCAACTCAAGTACCTGTAGGCAGGTACTGAAACAGGAGCCAAGGAAGAATGGTGATTGCTGGCTTCCACTCATGGCTTGCTCAGGCATCTCTCTTATATAACCCAGAACTTCAGCCCAGGCATGGCACAATCTATGATAATTTAGGCCTTCCCACATTATTCATTAATCAAGACAAGATCCCATAAACTTGCCCATAAGCCAATCTTATCTAATCCCTCTTCCCAGGTAAATCTAAGTTTGTAAAGTTGACAAATCCACCCACCACACATCAATTTTCCAAGTCCCATTATTTTGAGAATGATAATCTCTGGAACCTTCAAGAAAACTTTCAGCACATATTCCATGTATTCAACTTGGCCGCTTCCCATTTCTCAGCTTCCCTAAAAGAAGAGAAAGTTGACAGTGTTGAAAGATAATACTCTTGTGGGAAAGTGTGCATTTATGGAAATAATACACTGAAGATATCCAATATTACATTAAAAATTCTGATGTTAAAATGAAATACACCCAGCTCTTCTCAAACAGAAACCGATCCTGATCCACATTAAATTTCATTATTTTCTTTATTGTTTAGTCCCCATTGGCCTTCTGTTTCATTTCATCTGCCCTGTGTTAGGTACGGGTTAGCTGTATGTCTCATTGCACTCCTAACTTATTGTTTGTTTTTGTGTGTCCTGCAGGTTCATAAAATGTTTACAAATTTTGTCTACATTAAATACATACACATACATTTAAGATGTACATACACAAATATACACATTGCTGTGATATGTTGAATATTGGTTCTGGTATCCTCCACACCAAAATCCATTCATGTTCAAGTTTCTGTATCAAATAGTATAGTATTGTCTGCTTATATTCTTCTGTATGCTTCAAGTAATCTCTAGATTAGGTTTAGTTATGGTCCCAACATAATGTAAATTCTGTGTAAATAATTTTATTCAGTGTTGAAAGAATAAAAGAGAAACATCTGTCTGTCTCCAGCACAGAAGCAATTTGTTTCTGAATACTTTTGTTCCATGACTGGTTATATCTATGGATGCGCAGCTCAAAGATACTGAGGTTAAAGGTTAAAACAATATAATGGGGTCCTTATTATTCTTCTTGCTTTGTAAGCCTAAAATAGTCACTATGTGGTCATGTTCAGAATAATACTTACCAGACTGTTTTTTATATGACATTAAAATAAAATGTAAGCCCCTCACTACAACATAAAAATATGTAAGAAATTCACCTTTTTAAAAGTTTAAGTGTGTGTGTGTGTGTGTGTGTGTGTGTGTGTGTGTGTGTGTGTATGTGTGTGTGTGTGTTTTGCAGGTACTCTTAGAGGCTAGAAGACAGCCTCAGATCCCTTGGAGCTGGAGTTACAGGCAATTGTGAGCAGCTGCTGGGAGACAGACTAAACTCTCAACTATTTATCTGGTTTTTTACATCAGTTCTCAAACTTGGAGCTGATTCCTGTCCAACAATTTACCATGGAGTGTATTTCTTTATCTGTCCTTCAAGGTTGCCGATGCATGCTCTTTGAGGCACATAGCAGTTGTTTTCTCCTCTTTGTGATCTTATTAAAAATTTACATAAAATAATATGAAGTCTAGTTAAAATAACGTAAATCAAAAACGGTTTTACTGTTTGTCTGGAAGAATGCTTTCTACTTTGGTGGGTTTTCTACTCTGAGGACCAGGACTTCAGTCCTGAGAAGATATCAAGGATGCAGATGTCCTTGAGCTAACACCTGTGATTTGTTTACCTGAAACTCAACCTTAGTTTCCTGATTTGAGAAGTGGGACTAGAATATCTACAACTCAAGTGGACAGAAAAGTTTACCTGGCATGCATCTAATACAATGTACTTGTTTAGATTTAGTTTTCTCCAGAAAAAGTATACTCCAATTATTGGCAGTCAAAAGTTTAGTTCTGTCAGTTAACAAGGATGAGAAGAAAACCCTTTCCTCCTTCCTGTTGTCTTTAAGCCCTAAGGAAGATGTGAAGGAACCATTATTTTAAAATAAGAACAGCCATTTCTCACAAGATTGCCTTACTCTTAATCACTTCTAAACTAAGTTTAATCTCCCAGGGCTAGAAAACTCATTTTCTTGCTGCTGGCAAATGCCTATAAATAAGTGAACAACTGTTTGTAAATGCCCATGTGTGTATGCATGTGGAAGGAGTAATAGACTAAGAGTCTTCCTCAGTTGTTTTAGGTTTTAGTCTGTTTGGTTGCTTTTTTGTTTTTTGAGAAACCTTGGTTTGTCTCACTGCACTTGGAGATTCCCTGTTCAGTTAGATTCTCCGGTGTGAAAGCCTTATTTGACTATGAGATCACAGTTTGGTCTATTGCCCTTGACTATTTTATGTTGGTGCTTGGGCTTAAACTCAAATCCTTTTATGTGGTAAACATGTCAAGTACTTTACTTTTGAACCAACTCCTTGACCTCTATTTACTAGCTCTGAGTAATAGTGAATGTAAGCAGTTAATTCTGTCCTGAAATGTCCAGTAGCTCAAAGGAAGTCCTGTGAGGAACCTCACTAAGACAAGCATTACAGGCAAAACTATTGGTTGGTAAGTGAATCCCAGAGAGAACAGAAGTAGAACCATTGTCCAGAGGAAGGGCATGTCCCCAAAAGGCACGCTACTGGCCTGTTCCCACTGGCACATGCAAAGCTTGCTTTTTAAACTATAAGACTTGAATATGTCCTAGAGAAAGTCAATATGATTGTTAAGTATTTGGGACTCACATTTTGTCATTAATCTTTGTGATCATGTGTATTTTTTCTACATTTAACAAACTGTATTTTCACTGGATGTATGTTAATAGAATCATTTTAGTAAATCTCAAACATGAAAGGGATGCAATAAAAGCTATGAATATCACATGTAGAAAAGTTTAAGAAATACATGTAAAATGTAATAATTATCTCTAACTGGGGACTGCTTGTTCATTATTAGCTCAAATACATTGTCAAGGATTAGAAGTACTCTATGATGCCTTAGAAAAGGAATTTTAGTGTCTACATCTCAAACCATCTTTAAAAAAACAAGCATGTGAGGTCAAATGTCAGAATGTAATAAATAAATTATTTTATAAATAAGCTTCTCTTTAGACAATGGGAGTTTATTACATTTCTTTTTTAAAAAAGAGATCATCTGAAGAAGAAGTATATGTTTAAGATTTATAAATGTGTAGTACATACTTTTAGAAAATCACATTAACTATTTCATGCCTCAGGGAACACTTATCCGAAGACTGAATGAAATCCAACCCTAAATATTCACACCTTTTTCCATTTCTATATTTAAACTTCTTAGTAATAGTAATAGACATTTTATTAAACATATATGTATACTAATATTCCTGAACTAAGACCAGTGTTTCTTGGTTCATACTCAAGTAACACTGAGGTTAACATATGTGATAACTTGTTTTCTACTTCCTTTGGACGTGTAAAGTAGTGACATCAATGAGAAGATGTGCTTATATTTAACCAAAGACTCATAATTTCTGACTGATACGAGTACTAAACTCTTTTTTTATTAAATATTTTCTTTATTTACATGTCATATGATATCTCCTTTCCTGGTTTCCCCTCTGAAAAATAAAAAAGAAAAAGAAAAAGAAAAAGAAAAGAAAAGAAAAAAATCTTGTTCCCTCTCCCCTTCCCCTGCTCACTAACCCACCCTCTCCCACTTCTTGGTCCTGGCATTCCCCTACACTGGGGCACAGAACCTTCACAGGGCCAAGGGCCTCTCCTCCCATTGGTGACCAGCCAGGCCATCCTCTGCCATACATATACTGTTGGAGCCATGAGTCCCACCATGTGTACCCTTTGGTTGGTGGTTGAGTTCCTGGGAGCTCTGAGGGTACTAGTTAGTTCATATTGTTGTTTCTCCTAAGGGGCTACAAAACCTTCAGCTCCTTGGGTCCTTTCTCTAACTCCTTTACTGGGGACCCTGTGCTCAGTCCAATGAATGGCTGTGAGCCTCCAATTTTGTATTAGTTGGGCACTGTCAGAGCCTCTCAGGAGCGAGCTATATCAGGCTCCTGTCAACCAGTACTTGCTAGCATCCACAATAGTGTCTGGGTTTGGTGATTGAATAGGGGAAGGGTTTCCAGGTGGAGCATAGCAGCCTTATTTATAATAGCCAGAAGCTGGAAACAACCCAGATGTTCTTCAACAGATGAATGGATACAGAAAACGTGATACATCTACACAATGGAGTACTACTCAGCTACTAAAAACAATGAATTCATGAAACTCTTAGGCAAATGGATGGATCTGGAGAATATCATCCTGAGTGAGGTAATCCAATCACAAAAGAAAACACATGGTATGCACTCTCTGATAAGTGGATATTAGCCCAGAAGATCAGAATACAGGAAGTACAATCCACAAACCACAACAAATTCAATAAGATGGAAGACCAAAGTGTGGCTACATCATTCCTTCTTAAAAGGGGGAACAAAATACCCATGGAAGGAGTTGCAGAGACTAACTATGGAACAGAGACTGAAGGAAGGACAAGCCAGAGTACTAAACCCTACGAGACACTAAGATGCTGTTGTATACTGACATTTTGGTTATGGTTCTACCCTTCTGCCAGGAGCTTCTGATGGATCATTGTCTCCCACTTGCACACGAGTGCACATTTTTTTTCACTATTTTCTTCTTGATCTGACACATATTCTCCATCCAGCACCTATCAGCTATCCTAGATCATGATCTGAGAGGACAACCAAAATGTATCTGTCACTGGTTCTGGGTACCTTTTTAAAATTTACATCCTTTAAAGTTTGTTTTGACTGTTACCATTCCAGTATTTTTCTGACCTTAACATTCAAATGATACATTTACTCCCCAAAATTGCCTAATGTATTTTTACTGTGCCATAGGTTCTGCTTCCATTAGAAGGGTAGGAAACCTATTCTTGGCACTTTATGATGATAGCAACTATTTAGAAGTAAAGGAGAAATGTGTTGTCTGGTAACAGCATGGCTAGTGTCTGTAAGAACATTTTGTAAGATATTTCCTTATCAAGATTAACATTTTGATCTCCACCTTGCAATGACAGATACTTATATAAGAAAATCCATCTTGTCATATTGTTTAAGTTTCTCAAATTATAGGGCATAATTAAAGGCTCATAGACCATCATGCAGTGGCATAGCCATCCAGAATATTCAAAGTAATTGGCTGAGACTACTACCCTCTGCTTCAAGAAATCATAGGTTCTTTACTAATTTATTTATTTACTTATTTTAGAATTGCAAAACAAACTTATAGATGTGAAAGAAGTGTGAGGGGTTAAAACAATATCCGTGTAAAAACAAAGTGATTTTCATGTCACTCTATGAAAAAATATACTCTTCCCAGTGCCTAAGGATCCATGCACACACAGCACAGTACTCTAAAATACATGTGCTCAAGTGTGTGCGTGCATGTATATGTGCAAATGTGTATGCAGATTTGTTATGTGTTGTGTGTGTCCATATTCCTATCTGCATATATTTGTGCTTGTGCATTTTGCATATGAATCTGTCTTTGTGTGAACTTGTGAGCATTATGTGGCAGATATGTTAGGGGAAATCAAAAGTGATTAGTTGTATTCCATAGCTGGGTTATCTTATGGGTTCTTTAGGTGATTTAAAATGAGAACTGTCAAAGAACACTCAAGAATACTACCAAGCACACACTCAAGATCAGACTATGATCTGTAAACCTCATGGATTATCAACAGTGCCTAGCTTATCAAAGATATTGGTTTATCCGTCAGAGTCTCCAAAAAGGGATATTTATGATACATCCTCCAGCATACATGTTTTCATATAAGCCACACACAGCTACAGTTTAATTTGATTTGATCGTAATTATTTAAAGAATCCTTAACATTTGTAAAATTCTATCTTCACTTAATAAGAAATTATTTTATTAAAAACACCAACAATAGATAATCATAGATAAGGGAGCCCCAAGAAAGCATGACACTTAAATGTAATGTGGTTTTTCTGGTAGAATCTTCATCAGAAAATGACATTACATGAACAATCAGATTTGGGCAGCAGTCAAGCTTACTAGCATGCCATCCATGCCACACTGCACTGTGTATAAGATTTCCCTGTAAATATCCAATCACAGATGTGGGAGAGGCTCACATGGATTCAGAATTGTAGAGGTGGAATTGTACAGGGCATTCAGAAAGATTTGTTCACCAACCTGAAGTGGTGGTGCAGCCCTAGTAGTTATGGAAATAAGACAGAGAGAAATAAGGCACTCTCCTTCTCTGGCAACAAATACAACAAAAACACATATGTGTTCATATACCACCCCCCCACACACATGATTATGATACTCTAGTGTCCATTTTTCAACTGAGGACTATATAAACCTCATGAAAGTGTCTACATTACATCACATCAGTCACTATTTTTCTAAGACCTCTACTGTTTGCTTGCACTGTTCTCACAGTCATCACCTCCCAAATATCTTCTGGGAGGGAAGTTCCAGTTCATCCCATCTATAGACTTGGTCTCTTGGTCTTTTAGAAAGTGGTTGACTCTTTAAAAACAGTACCTAACATGCAATCTTAAAGTCACTGGGGGTCCATTCCACCAAAAGAAGCCATGAGACTCCAGCCTTTTCCCTGTTTTGTGTCTCTGCCACAGAGTCAAGAAGACCAGGAATCTTGCATTTGTAATTTTATCCTTCCTATTGTCTTTTAAATACAAATGTCTTTATTGTAGATCTTGAGCTTTCATGGAACACACAACCACATTGTATCAGTGAAAGCAGAATCTCCTTCCATACAGGCCTTTAAATAGCATGCCCTGTCATGCAGGAACACAATGTAACAAAAAGACTAACTGATTTTCTTCTATTCAGATGTGTTTTATACAGCACTAGACAACTTTGTAGGTTAATGCTGACTCTCATGATTTAGATGCCCACTGATCAACACCCTTGTTTTTCTGGTTTTTTTTTTTGAAACATTTCCAAATATTTTAATGAAGTCACTACTGCATACCACAAACCACTTAAAGACTCAGCAAAAAAGAAAATTATAGTTCAATATATATTTTGAGAATAGAAAAGAATTTGGGTGAGTATCCTTATCTTTTTTATTAGATGATTTCTTTATTTACAATATCTCCTTTCCCAAGTTCCCCTCCAAAAGAAAAAGAAAAAGAAAAGAAAATAAGAAAAAAAAAAAAACCTAAGACAATCTCCCTGTTTCTCCTCCCTCCCCTTGCTCATCACCCCACCCTCTCTCACTTCCTGGCCCTGCCATTCCCCTGGGGCATTGAACCTTTACAGGACCAAGGGCCTCTCTTCCCATTGATGACCAACTTGGCCATCCTCTGCTACATATGCTGCTGGAGCCATGAGTCCCACCATGTGTACTCTTTGGTTGGAGTTTTAGTCCCTGGGAGCTCTGAGGGTACTTGTCAGTTCATATTGTTGTTTGTCCTAAGGGGCTACAAACTCTTCAGCTTCTTGGATCCTTTCTCTAGCTCCTTCATTGGGGACCCTGTGCTCAGTTTAATGGACAGCTGTGAGCCTCTACTTCTGTATTAGTTGGGTACTGTTAGAGCCTCTCTGGAGGCAACTATATCAGGCTCCTGTCAGCCAGCACTTGCTGATATCCACAGTAGTGTCTGGATTTGATGATTGAATATGGGAAGAATTCCCAGGTGGAACAGTCTCTGGATTGTCCTTTATTTTTCTGTTTTAAACACGGTTATATTATTTCTTGTTTTTTTTTTTTTCACTTTTCTCACTGAATTTTAAAGAAAATTCACTGAAAGTCCTGAGAGTTTCCTGATGTTATTTTAGTGCTTTTGTGCAGAGTAGTCAAGCCTAGAATTGTTATAACCTTCGGAGCACTTTATTATAGATTAGTTTATTATAGATTAAGTTTAAAAAAACAATCTGTGATAGTTGTTAATACAATTCTTCAATGTTCTCAGTGTGTTTTATTGTTCATAATGCAAATTATATTCATATGCTTTATAGTTTAAGTTCGGTTCTCTACTTGTTTCTTGAGAGAGAGAGAGAGAAAGAGAGAGAGAGAGAGAGAGAAGAGAATAGATAGGTCAACCATTTGGGATATTGGTATAGAAAATAAAAAGCAGTAAGTCTGTTTCACAGATCAGGGGCCTCTATGAAGTTTATAAATAATATCTCCAGCAGTTCCACTAAATCCCACAGTGTGAATGAACCTTTGTATGTCCAGCATGAATGGAATTGCATTGCCAAGGGTGGGGTAGGAATTACTGATGCAGACATGAAGCACAAATTGTTAATAGATTTCCAATCTCTGAATTGGCCTTGACCCCCCTTTTTCATATTTTTAATTTGCTACAAAATTTGGAAGCCAAAAGTTGATTTTTCTTTTCTTTTTGGAATTTATTTTCCTAACAGGATTGTAGTGGATACTATCAGTATATTTTGAGTACTATTGTGTGATATATGTGCTTTATGATAAATTCCTTCAGCTAAAGATTTAGTGATCTAATTATTTGGAAAATGTATATAATAGTCTCATCAAGCATAAATACCTAAGAAAATAGCTTATTCTTTCAATGTTTAAAACTGATTTTAAAAAAATCTTTTGAAAATTATCCTTGAAAAAAAAAAAAGTACAGAAAGAGTATGTGTATTTACATATATACCTGTTTGCCTGCTTGGAACTATGTGGTTGAGAATACATGATTCAGAATTTGTTGGACTTTATTCATGTTTTAACAATTAGAGAGTGTTAAAACTTTATTATATTCCCAGAGTGAATCAATAGCATCAAGTTAAAATACAGACTTGGAGATTACTGTAGTTCATTTCCTGCATTGCTGGCATAGTCAGCCTATTTGTGTGAGAAACTTCAGAGCTGAGTTGATTATCTATAGATAAGGCTATATTTAGTTTCTCCTCATGGGCCCACAGGAATCAGACAACACTTTATATGAGACCAAACAATGTAAGTTAGTGTTTTTTATTTTTAGATTCATACTGTAGCAATAAAGCCTATCAGCTCTAGGACTCCTGGATCTTAGCAAAGCTTTTAAAAAGGCATCATTTTGTTTAATTTATTGAGGTAAGATACTTGATAATGCTTCCTTTTGTGGGCCCTTAGATGTGACAATCAGAGCCATGGGTACCAGTGAGGGACTAGAACTTCCCCAACTGCCTAGAAGCTTGTGAAATGAAAGAGAGCATTTTATTCACTTCTTGGGAAACAGATGTTCATTTTCCACTGAGTCTCCATTAGTGTTTATTTGCTTATCAGTATCACAATATTTTACACTGAAATATAGTTGGTTTGTTTGGTTGGTAAGATTGAGTGCCCCTTCGTTGTTGTGGACTTCTAGACACAAATGAATCTTCATGGATAAGGCAAAATCTTATTTCAATGCAATGTAGTCTTTAAAATTTTTTTATCTCATTTTTCCTCTGGACACTCAAGTATAGTAATGCTCTATCTGCCCTAAGGTAATTCCATAGTGATATTATGCAAGGGTAACCAACCAATATGTTTTGTCGATTTGTATTATTCTTCATTATAAATATTCAACTAATGTTTTCATTGTAAAATATCACATGTGCAAATAATAATTCTTCTAAACACAAACAACTGGTGTTTAAATGAAACTAAGAGTTGAAGTGATTGTGAATATCTGGGAAACGACAGGAGAAAACGTGAAACCCATGCCAAAAGCACATGCTTCTGCCAGTCACTGTGGATACCATGGGTTTACACTAAATTTTTAGTTTCCAGTGAGGTTCTCCAGACATTGTTATGAAACAACCATATTTGAATCAGTTACCAGTTAATGATTACGTTCCCAGATGTAACTATGCAACAAACATAAAGCAATTAGAAACAATATTGGGATTTATAGAAAGTATCAATGTTCCATGAAATATCCCTCCTTTAACAGTGTTGAGTGGCCAGCCTCATAATTCATAAGTCTTTTCACATGTGCTGCCCGTTTTCTGTGTTGAATTTATAGTGCACCAGAAACAAGTGGAGTTAGCTTGCATTAACATGGCTCCTTAAATATTATTACCCAACATGACTATATGGTGAAAACTAATCTCCCTTTTTACTGAGCATGTGGGTTTTACCCTACGGAAAGCAGCTGTGGCTAAATCAGTCACATCTAAGAGTAACTGCCACCTGTCAAATGTGTGGGGTTCACTTATTCCTAAATAGGAAAAATTCTCTGCTGGTTGAATTGTTTTCTATATAAAGAAATATATAGCTTGGTCTTGTGAAACAAAGATTTTCAAAAAATACAATTTAAAGTATTATATAACACTTTTGAGTCCATCAAATGTGGAGAAGAATTTCAAGAGAATATTATCTGTTTAATACAGTTAAAAGCATGTGGGTATTATGTGTGTCACATGAATATTTATCTTTCTAGATAGTATGCAAATTGATTAATTAAAAATTTTAAGTTTGCTTAGAATCTCTACGATAATATATTCAAAAGCAAAAAGAAAGAAATATAATTAGTCAAAAACCTAGTAAATTATTTAAAAAATATTGACAAAGTATTAAAAATATTAAAAAATACTTACAAAGTAAGTAGTATAAGATGTATTAATTGAAGTTGGAGAAGATTTTCCCTGCATAGTATTCAGTCAGTGTGTTATTCAGAAAGATCTATCAGTTATATTTCCTGGCATCATATTAATAGGACTAGATAAATACATTTTTATTGGATATTTTATTTATTTACATTTCAAATGGTATCCCCTTTCCTGATTTCCCCTTCAGAAAAGGAGATAACCTATCCCCCTCCCCCCTGCCTCTCTGACTGTGCTCCCCCACCTACCCACTCATGCCCGCCTCCCTGCTCTGACATTCCCCTACACTGGGGCATTGAGCCTTCTCAGGCCCAAGGGCCTCTCCTCCCATTGATGACCAACTAGGCCATCCTCTGCTACATGTGCAGCTGGAGCCATGGATCCCATCATGTGTACTCTTTGTTTGGTGGTTTAGTCTCTGGGAGCTCTCGGGGGGGGGGGGGGG
>NW_022196894.1:83327730-83330853 GCF_008632895.1 Mastomys coucha
GTAGTTGATTGGTATTGTTTTAACCATAATGGGAAGATTTCTTTAGGGTCAATTTATTATCTAAGCCAAGGCCTTATTTCTATTGCAGGACATCTTGCTGACTGGTGCTCCACATTTATTCATGTTTGATGGGAAGTAAGCATCTAGCTTGTCACCTCTTGAATAAATTTCTTGAACCTAAATTGAGAGATTTTTCTTATCCAAGGTATCACATGCACATAAGTTTTTATTTGTGTCTTGACAAAACATTGTATTTTAAAAATCATGCACCATGAAAAATAGGTAAAAATTGTATAACTTTGGAGCCAAGCATGTGCCTTTTCTCAGCTACTTTAGGGACTTCGGCAGACCAGGGACATGCATTCATTTCACTTGCACCTGTACCATTTACACACTTCTGTAACAGGTTCTAGAACATATAGTTCGAAAGCTTGGCATCTTTCCATTTGTGAACCTAGCATCCTGATGTCCAGAAAACTGAAAATAGTAGTAATGCAAATACAAATAATCTGCTAGCCTCCATAATATTTTTTCACAATTCTCACACAGCCCTGTCGATGTCATAATCTTTCTGCTCCTGAGATATGAAGTGGGACTAAGGTGAAACAAGGCAGAGGTAAAACAACTCAAAGTGCTAGCAATGTGGTTGAACCAGGTGAAAGGATGTATATTGAAGCATTTTTTACATAAATAAACAGCTATAAGTTATTTCTGCATGACTGATAAGGATTCACTAATAGCTGGCAATGACTTCACCCACCATTGATGTGTAAGACCCTGCCCTTCTAATTCATGTGATAATGTCAAGCCTTCCATAGCTGATGCAATTTAATATGTTCTACACAAAAGTTTAGTAGTTCTTGTTTTGTGTTCTTATTCAATCACCTAAACCCTTTACCTAAGGAAAACTATAAATATGATAACCGATAGAGATCCTCCATGGACATTTAATACATATTTGTTGATAAATAATATTTATACATTTTACAAGATCTAGGCTTTGTTTTGAATTATTGAAAGCCTTGGAGAGAATGTATTTAAAATACAAGGAGGCTTAATAATTCTTTTTAGAATTCTAACATGATCATGTTCTGTTCAAATACAGTCTCTTTAATAACGTTACTTCACTTTGGAGAAAAAAAAAAGAAACCTCATTGATTGATAAACAAAGGGAAGTCATAAAAAATAGAGTAATGATAAAACATGTCTCATTAGGTTTGTGAAGTTTTCACTATTTTCTTTATTTAAAACATTAAATATCAGAATTAGCTGTGGATTTCTGCACGGGACTTGCTCAGGGTTTGGTCTTTCATCATTTAATAAAGGATTGAGATTCATGAGACCGTATCCTACCTGCTGAGCTGCTATCACTTGATTCTAGGGTAAATGCAGTCGTGGATTGCCATGCGTTGTCAGAGGCTAGCCTACCAGGTTTCAACTCAGAGATTGAAACCCACAGTCACTCAGAGGGTCCTGGTTAAACTCTGTGGGTCAAAAAAGAAACCTGAAAGATGTGAATGAAAAAAACTAGAAAGTGGGAGGCATGATTAGGAGACTGTAGGGATAAGAGTGCTCAGAATGTGTAGTATATGTGATTGAAACTGTTAAAGAAGATTATAAAAATCAAAATAATTGAGTTAAACAAAGTACATTATAATCTTTAATATGACAACAATTTTGTACATCTTTTCACATACCCTACAAACTGTCCATCAACATTCATAGGTAACATTTATTGAAGAAGTAGCTTTGTAAACATTTAAGGAAATTGGCTTATCCTTTAATAAAGTGCAGGATTATACTCCATAGGTTGGTATGTGGACCAAACTATTTGTGGACATAACCAGTAGCACTAAGATTAATCTCAATAAGATTTCAAAAACAGTATGCTTTGCCATGACAATGAACTTTAGACTGTGAATGCTGTAAATGCAGGTTCATCCAGAAATAAAATAATCCAAATTTTTTTTCACACACATTTGTGTATAACATTTAGTTTTAGTAGTCTGTGAATAA
Source organism: Mastomys coucha (assembly GCF_008632895.1). Classification (NCBI taxonomy): domain Eukaryota; kingdom Metazoa; phylum Chordata; class Mammalia; order Rodentia; family Muridae; genus Mastomys; species Mastomys coucha. The sequence continues at coordinate 83,329,747 of NW_022196894.1, forward strand.
ATCAGTGTTTGGTTTCTTAACATGGTATTAAGTTTAGTTAAGGGCATGAAAACTTTTAGTCATATGTATAACACAAATTTAGCAACCTGTCAATGATTTGGCAGCAAGCATGTAGGACAGTTTCTTGTTCACTGGAGGTCATTTCTGATGCAATAGCTATTCATACATCACACACAGCTTACTATATGAAGGAGTTCTGTAGGACCTCTTTATAAAGAGACACTGCTCAGCCACAATGATTTATTATTTTGGTAAAAGTTTCAGAGTTGTAGCTATGAACTTTTTATAAAATACCCTACGGGACTGACAAGGAGCTAAGGGCAATTAACAGGATGGAATTTTGTTTCAGTCAGATGAAAACCATCTCTACTTTGTGGTGGACACTCACAACAGGACATGCTCTCTCTTGTCCTCTCATCTGTTATAATGATGAATCCTAGAAAGCCAACCAACCAACCAAACAAATAGAAACAAACAGAAACAAGATAAAGGACACTCGATCGTTCTTGCTGTGATCAGACATAGGCTCTAAGGAAGGGTGTCTACTTTGCAGAGAAAGTGAGCCCAGCTCTCCACAGTTTTATTCTGTCCATGTTATTCTCAGGGACTACCTTAGAGACAAGCTGGAATTTGCCCTATTGGGCAGAGTGATTGTCACAAAATAGAAAGCAGAAAAGGATTCTTACAAGAGAACAAAGAAAGATGAGTGACCCTAGGGCTGGTGTTGAAAGTTGTATTTTTGGAGTGATTTCTAAGGAATTTTAGAAAAGCTCTGGATAAAATAATCCATTTATCTCCTTATTTTTCTGTGGTATTCTGACGTCAATGTACTTGAGATTATCCAGAGAAGCTTAGTACAATGCAATTGCTCACATTTCACTCAGGGAAGTAATTAGTTCCCATTAATTTTGGTGTTCAGAAATGACAAATCATAGGTATTGGGGCAGGGGGGTTTAATGTATGCGTTGCAAATATTTGTTTGTGTGAGTATATATGTGCATGCCTGTGTGTATTTATGTGTGTGTGTTGTATGTATGTGTGCATATTAGTAAAATATGAGGCCTGTACTATAGGATATTTGATATATATATATATATATATATATAT
>NW_022196894.1:83330863-83334185 GCF_008632895.1 Mastomys coucha
TATATATATATATATATATATATCGCACCATTTCTTACTGAAACTGAATCTCATGGATTCAACTAAATCTTTAGCCAATGAACTCCAGAGACCTGGCTGTCACTATCTCTCAGTGATGTTATTACAGAAACGTGCCACCATGTCGAGTGCTGGAGATCTGTGCCCCACCCAGCCTGCAATGCCATTAAGAGAAACTCTGCCTCCTTTCTCTGCTTGCTCCTGTTCTGTGAGTTGCCCAGGAGAGATGAACAATGGTCTATTCATCGCTCACAGAGCACTGACCATAGGTCAAAGAAGTGATTCCAGTAAAGGCTAAATTGATGATCTTGTGAGTTTATTGGGGTTACTGATAAGAATATGGGTGTGGTGTTACTTACAAAAGCACAAGTGACTCGAGGTCCACTGAATTTCTGAAAAGCTGAGATCATCATGGTGATGAGTCATTGAAGCTCCATCTCTGGAGTTTCCTGTCCAGGGTCTCCTTTCCAGGCATAGCTACTACATTTGTAGCCAATAGGAGGTGCTTAGTGAATTTGGGACTTCCTGAGTTGACTTGTTGTAAGTTTCATTAGCTTCCTGAAACTTCCGTGATTCCTTCAATGAGAAAATGTATTTTTCTGGGATATCAATTTCCTTGTGAGTCACAAAGAAATTGAAGCTGCCTCAAATAAATAGATTTCCATTTATATCTTCACTGTCTTTTTAAAATTTATTTTTATATGATATCACCTTTTCCAGTTTCCCCTCCTAGAAAAATAAAATAAAATGAAATGAAATAAAAAACCACAAAAAACAAAAACAAATAAACTAAAAAAAAAAAAAAAAAAAAAACACGCTGTTCCCTCCCCACACTTTCTGCTCACCAACCCACCTTCTCCTGATTCCTGGACCTGGCATTCCCCTACACTGGGGCATAGAACCTTGACAGGGCCAAGGGCCTCTCCTTCCATTGATGACCAACTTGGCCATCCTCTGCTATACATATGCTGCTGGAGTCATGAATCCTACCATGTATACTCTTTGGTTGGTGGTTTAGTCCCTGGGAGCTCTGAGGGTACTAGTTAGTTCATATTGTTGTTCGTCCTAAGAGGCTGCAAACCCCTTCAGCTCCTTGTGTCCTTTCTCTAGCTCCTTCATTGGGGACCCTGTGCTCAGTCCAATGGATGGCTGTGAGCCTCTACTTCTGTATTAGTCGGGCACTGTCAGAGCCTCTCAGGAGACGGCTATATCAGGCTCCTGTCAGCCAGCACTTGCTGGCATCCACAATAGTGTCTGGGTTTGATGGTTGAATATGGGGAGGATTCCCAGGTGAAGCACTGTATTTTAATGATGTTTTGACATTTAAATGTTATTTTATTTTGTTTTGTTTTATTTCTATCTCTTCCAGTATAGACTTCCATTATTTTTCCAGGTCTAGTATTAGGCCAGTGTGTTTTGCTATTATCCAGTTATTCAATATTGGAAATACAAGTTCAGTTTTTCTTATTGATTTCTTTAATCTTTTTTTTCTAAATGATCTCATCTTTTCACATGAATATAGCCATGATATGTTTGCCAACAAGTCCCAAATACATGACATTTGTTTGACTTTGACTTTTAGTTCCTTGTCTGTATATTACAAAGATTTTTTGTACTTCTGGTTACTATATCTATGTAACAAATACTGGTAGCCTATAAGATAAAAGTCTTTTGGATTTTTTGTTTATAATTATATGACTCCTACAATACAATTTTCAGGGTTTTTTTGCTTTACAAAGAAGTCCATGTGGCTGGTAAAATGACTCAGTGCTTTTTGCCAAACCTGATGACTTAAAATCCAAGGACTCACAGCATTAAAGGAGAGAATCAAATCCCTTAAGTTGTCCTCTACCTTAACACTCATGATGCAGTATGTAAGTGTGTGAGTGTGTGATAGCATTAAAAAAAAGTGATTTATTTTAGATTGATTTACATGGTGAGTAGCCGTACAACTCAATAATATCAGCCTGATCTCTGGATGGGGAGAGAATTCTATAGTTGCTTAGTCTAAAATTTTGAACACTTCAACTGTCACAAACCATATCTGCTATCAAGAAGTATACCTGGAATCATTGGTAGGGCATCTACATTGGAAAACAGAATGAGATGGAGTCCAGAGTCCACAAAGGATCAAGGCAGCACAAATATCATTCAGCAAGCACCAGCTGTCAAGCTCATGTCCACGGCTTCTCATTCAGGCGTCTCTGTATCTGAGACTGCCATGCTATGCTCAGGTGCAGGCCATAGCTCCTTCAGTTACTCCTCCCTATTGACACTCTGACAGACAAGCTCACAGTTATGTCTTCTAAGTTATCCCAAGCCCTGTCATTATGGCAATCAACACCATCATCACATCAAACAAAATTCAAATAGTTGTGTAGTTTTCCTGGAATTTAAGAGATTGAAAATCGCCTTCAGGATTCATCATCTTTAGAGGATGACTCAAGGAAGATAGAAAATTTTGGGGCAACTACATAAGTACGTTTTTCAGTGTCTGGTGTTATAAAGGTATGAGGCAATGTCCTTCATAATGTTTCTATCTATTTGTTTAGGATTCATTTGTATTCTATGTTTCAAATTTTAAGAAAAAAGAAACACTTTAGAGAATATTGTTCAGTTAACCCAACCAAGTTTTTTTCTTTTAGGGTTACAAGTTAAGTTTCTTTAACAAGTTGGTCATTCAAACATCACACTTTCCTTAAGTGTCAGAGTGTCTTGGTATATCTTGGACTGTTTGAGTTAAAAACAACAGAGCTACTCATTGGAAAAGATATAATGTTAAGTATTCATCATGCCCAAAGAATAACTTGGCTAAAAATACTATTTTCCCACTAGTAGTTCTGAGTGTACCTTCAGAATTTACCAACTGTACTTAGGGCATTTGCTTAACTCATCTATCTAATTTTTTTCATTCACTATCTTAACAACTTAATTAAGCTATCCAAATTTAGGACAGCTACTCACTTTTCCATGACAAGGTATTTTTAGTTTTTATGAGAAATTGGAATTTCTTTAAAATATTACATAGACTTAGTAGAGAATACACCAAGTTGAAAAAAAACTTGAAATCATGTCTATGAAAAATGTTCTCTCTGGTGAGTTCCTAAGCCAGGAGCAGCCAGCTGGGAGGCACAGGCCCCATGAGTTGCAGGGGAGATGCACGGCAGCAGGGACAGGATCCTCTCAGCTTCCAAGTGACAGAGGTGGATCAGCAACATTCGCTGCCCCTTCCTTGAAAGTGGAGGGCCTGCCTCCAGGGACTGCCTTGACCCAGAGTCTCCAGTGAGAGCCGCCATCTTCTCTC
>NW_022196894.1:83335486-83357986 GCF_008632895.1 Mastomys coucha
TTTTGGAGGGGAAACTGGGAATGGGGAAATTTACATGTAAATAAAGAAAATATCTAAAAGAAAAAAAAGAAAAATGTATTTTTTAATATTTGATTTTTAAATTTTGTACTACAATCCAGAACCTCTGATATAGTTCAGAAGAAAAGCTTGAGGGCATTTTACTTGTCAACTTGACTTTGTGTCATTTTATATTGTAAAACTATTCTTTATAAGAAATGTTCCAAAGTGAGACTTCACTCATCTACCTGGAATTTAAAACTCTTCTTCAGATTCATCGTTCCCAGAAGCATCCATCTCTCTTAAAGAACTGTCTTCATTACTGCTTCATGAAGAAAATGTATATCTTACCCATTTTCTCATCCCTTAGTCTTCTGTATTTTACTTTTTTCACACTCTCAGGATTTATGCATTTGACATTAGAGACACAGCTATTACTTATCTGAGTATCATTTCTGCACATTGCATGCATATATATGTTGAACAACTCCAGAAGATTGCCAAATTTTAAAAACTGTTCAGTTTTGTTTCACCTTTTTTCATTTTCTGTTTTTGCGTATGCTTCAATTTATATATTTTGATATTAAATTGTCTCTTAATTAAACCACTAAATTCAAATTTATTTTAAAAATACTTACTGTATTTTTAATTCATGCTTCTACTTTTGGTTCTAGAATGACCAATTGGATCTTATTTCATTAGCACTAACAATACATTTTTTAATGAAAATTATTCAGGTGATCCTGCTCAGCATGTAGGGACCCCTGCGGCCAAGCCTGATGGTTTGACTTTGTAGGGACTCCTGAGGCCATACCTGATGATTTGACTTTGTAGGGACTCCTGCATCCAAACCTGACGATTTAACTTTGATGCCATGACTGAAGAAAAGAGCTGATTCCAGCATGTGGTCCTGAGATTTTACATGTATGCTGCTGTTTACAATTTTGGAACTAGGATTCTTCTTGTTCATTTTCATAAGTATTTGAGATTACAGATATAGTGTACCACACTTGACACACTAAGAACCACAAAGAACTTCAGCAACAGTTGAAAGAAAAGTATTTCTGATGAAGTAATATATGAACACAAGAATGGCTTAAACTTATAAAAGGGGTTTTTGTTTGTCTTGCATAGTTACACTACTGAGAAAAATTTACTATATCATAAGCATAGTAAATATAGTAAACTATGAATTTTTCATAAATTCAGAATTCTCTTCTGAAAGTTTATCAATATGATCAGTCCAATGATTAATGGGAACTATTCCCTCTAATAACATCAATTAATATGTATATTAATTTCTATGTAAAATATTTAATAAATAGTACAATGATTAATTTAGTATTACTTAAAGATGTCTGTAGATTCAAATGTAAAAAGAGGCTCCTTATGAATAGTACTCCTATGTCCTACATCTGTACTGTCACCGTTCACATGTGGCAGTATAGTGTGAGTAAGGATACTTTCTCCAGTATCAACATATTTATTAATAAAGTTGAGAAAGACTAACTCAAAGGAAGCAGTTGAAATGAAGGATTTAAAATATACACAGGAATAACTTGGGGTTGAAATTGAGTCTACTCCTAGTGTGTATGAGCTCTTGGAATGTCACTTAAATATTATAAATCAACGTCCATAAAGAACAAAAACTGTTGTTTAGCTTACAATGTTGTCAAGACTGACATTAATGTGTTTAAATCCGATGCTGTGAATATGGGAACAAGTGTCCATGATGCTTGTGAACCTGATAGACTATATTTAATAAGTACTTAATTCTTCATCACTATTTGTCTCTAATGTGACCTGTTAAAATAAAGGGCTAGTGTCAAAGAGCACAGATGTAAAATAGCAGTGAAAGTTGATATTTATTGTAGACTTGATAGCATGTAGAATTACCCATGAGATAGTCCTCCGTGAGTGAAATGCCTCTCAGGGATTTTATGATATGGTTAAACAAAATGAGAAGAGCTACCCTTGTGGTGTCTAGATATAAAATGGCTCAAAGGGAGAGACCGTTGTTTTTTGCCTGTTTGTTTTTGCATTGTCTTTCTGGGTGAATCCCTTTACTCGGTGCTGTAACTGCCAGCACTGCTGCTGCCTGTGGTACCCATCCTCTGTTGCCATAGGAAACTGTGTTCTTCAGCCTTCCAATGTAGACTGAAGAACAGAGGCTGTCTGGGAATGCCCTTGGCATTCAGCACCTAAATTAGAAATGGTTAAAAGTCTTTACAAGTATATGAGCTGCTCAATGATTCATTTGTGAATTTTAGAGCAAGCTTTTATAGTAAAGTACAGGAATAGGGTGCTCAGACCTAATTTGTTTTAATGACTCTGAAATGGACTTTGTAGAGCATGTTCAAAACCATATGAAAAGAAGCATTTGGTGGTAATATTGCACTATTGCCAAGTCTTTGAAATTATACAGCATTTTTCCATTTTAAGCAACTTCGAAGGGTAAATTTGAAGAGCTACATACTTTATGATAAAATCTCATTAGTGAAGAAACATATATATGTATATATGTTTATGGATACTAACAACATAAAATGAGTAAATGACCTTATGTTTATAAATGAAATTATGTAAATTTGGAATTTGAGTTGTAATTTATGTGAAACTTATACACAGCTAGCCATCCTTTGCTTTTGTTAACCTTCATTTCACTTTAATTGCTTTTCTTTCACAGGTCATGTAATAAATATCAAAATTACACAATCATTTAACAATTTGATTTCTCTAAGTTCAGATTTTTTTCAGCTACTAAGCTTGGTTTTGATGTATTTATTGGTATTTTGATAGCTTCAGTTGGAGCTTTGATTTCATGCATTAAGTGAAGCCAGTGCTGTGCCAGGTTCTGCTCTGAGTCTCTAGAGCCTACAGCAGCACTCCATGGGCAACAGACTTGTTCCACTTTACACTCTCTTTTTGCTAAAACTTTTTTCTTTAAAAGACATTTGAGTCTTTAGTCACAGGTAATATTAGGTAGTCCCATGATTTTCTCTTGACACACTGCAAAGCAATATGGGAACAAATCTAACATTCCTGCTCAGGTATCCTCCCTTTTATGTCTTCAGACCCATGTTTTATATGTTCTGTCAATTTGGTATTATTTTTTGGTATTGAACATGAAATCTCACACATATTCATTTGATGTGCATATGTGATCATTGCACAGACCTGTGAGAATTCTAATTTTAGTATTTATTTTATAATGAAATGTCTAATTACTGAAGGGTCTGTCAGCATTAATCATAAAGGAAGGGGGTAAAGAGATCACTCACTTCCTGTGCTCATACTTAATCTAAGAGGCACAAACATGAAATTAGTGACCTGGGAAACTAATGGAACAAATGAACTGTAGAAATGGAGAAAAGAAGATGAGTGGAGTGAATCCTACATGTTAGGGAGATATTGTCTCCTAATACTGCTTTGAAATAGATGCTTTCCACCTGACAAGTGAGGAATCTGGAGCTTGGCTCTAAATAATTGTAAAAAGAATTCTTAACAATAAAAGAATGGCTGAGGGAATCACTATCCCTGACCTCAAGCTTTACTACAGAACAGTAGTGATAAAACCTGAATGGTATTGGTACAGAGACAGACACATTGATCAATGGAATAGAACTGAAGACCCAGAAATAAAACCACACACTTACTGATACTTGATCTTTGACAAAGTCACCAAAAATACACAATGGAAAAGCATCTTCAAAGGTGCTGGTCTGTATGTAGAAAAATGAAAATAGACCTATATTTGTCACCTTGCATAAAGCTCAAGTCCAAGTAAATCAAGGAACTCAACATAAAACCAGATACACTGAATCTAATAGAAGAGAGAACAGGAAAGAGCCTTGAACTCATTGGCACAAGGGGGGAATTTCCTAAACAGAACTCCAGTGGCTCATGCTCTAAGATCAAGAATTGATAAGTGGGACCTTATGAAACTGGAAAGATTCTGTAAGGCAAAGGACATAGCCAATAAGACAAATCGGCAACCTACAGATTGGGAAAAAAAATATCTTCACTAACTCCACATCTGATAAGGGGCTAGTATCCAAAATATATAAAGAACTCAAGAAACTAACCACCAAAAATAAACCAAAACAACCCAATCAAAAAATAGGGTATAAAAGTAAACCACAAATTCACAACAGAGGAATCTTGAATGGCTGAGAAGCCCCTAAAGAAATGTTCAAAGTTCTCAATGATCAGAGAAATGCAATTCAAAATGACCCTGAGATTCTGCCTTACACCAATCAGAATGGCTAAGATAAAAACCTCAGGTGACAATACATGTTGGAGAGGATGTGGAGAAAGAGGAACACTCCTCCATTGCTTGTGGGATTGGAAACTGGTGCAATTACGCTGGAAATCAATCTGGAGGTTCCTCAGAAAATTAGAAATAGATCTACCTGAAGACTCAGCTATACCACTCTTGGGAATATACCCAAAAGATGCTTCACCATGCCACAGGGGCACATGTTCTACTATGTTCATAATGGCCTTATTTGTGATAGCCAGGAGCTGGAAACAACCTAGATGCCACACAACAGAAGAATTGATACAGAAAGTGTGGTTCATGTACACAATGGAATACTATTCAGCTATTAAGAATGAGGACATCCTGAGTTTTGTAGGCAAATGGGTGGAACTAGAAAATATCCTGTGAGGTAACTCAGACACAGAAGGACATGCATGTATGTACTCACTAATAAGTGGATATTAGCCAAAGTGAGTGAGTGAGAGAGAGAGAGAGAGAGAGAGAGAGAGAGAGAGAGAGAGAAAGAGAGAGAGAGAGAGAGAGAACAGAATACCTAAGACACTCAAAAATGTCAACAAGCTGAAGGGCCCAAGTGAGGATACCTCAGTCCCTCTTGGGAGAGAGAAGAAAGAAATCACAAGCTGCGAGTTTTTTTTTTTCCAGTGTAGACATTTTTATTGGTGGGAAGAGTGCAAAATAGCAACAAATTTAGAGGAGTGGGGAAAGGATGGGGTATGCCTCCTTCCTGATATATGAGAGTCCTATTACCAAGCAAATGAGGAGAGGGAATGGTCGACTTGAGTGTGGCAGCTTTGAACCCAGCAACAGTGTCCAGACAGCAGGACTCCTGGAAGGCACAGGGATAGGAGATGGGTGACACACTAGGATGTGGATGGGTTATCTCCTACTCTGGCTGTTTGGAAATCAGTCCACCGTATACTTAAGCCCTCAGGAAATCCTCACAACTTAAGGCAAGGACACAGGTTTCAGGAGACTGAACTCCCATCTCACCAAAAACCCCAAGGAGCTGTCTTATTCTGCCTCAGTTTACCTTTTCCTAATGATCTGCGAGGTTGGATCACCAGGCTCTGTGAACAGCCCAGCCAGACCCCAACTGTCACATGATATCATATTGTGGCCACTATAGGAGTGTCTGGGTCCCTGTGGGATGACTCTTTCTAGGCCATTGAAATCAACCCAAGGTGTTGCTAGTGAGGTTACTGCACAAGCCCAAGAAAGAGTGCAGTGTCATGACCAAGGGAGGGAAAGTGGACTGGAGGGGGCAGTGGTGGGGAGAGAGAGGAACCTGATCTGGTACTGGGTGAGGAAAAAGGACTAAAGCCCTGAAGGCCAACAGAAAGAATGGAAACAGGCAACCTCGGGAGGTAGGAGGTTGGGGGGACCCTCCATAATGTACCGGAGACCTAAGTGATGAGAGACTCTCAGGACTCAAAGGGAGGGACCTTACGTGAAATACCTGACAGTGTGGAGAAAGAACTTATTGAGCCCACCTCCAGCAGGAAGACAGGGCATCAAATGAGGGAGGGAGTTGCCATCCCACAGTCACATCTCTAACTGTTCCTGTCTGAAAGAATTACAGGGATGGAAATGGAAAGCAGCCTGAGGAAAAGAAGGTCCATTGACAGGCCCAAAGTGGAATCCAGCTCAAGGGGATGCTCTAAGGCCTGACACTATTACTGAGGCTATGGAGTGCTCACAAAAAGGGACCTAGAATGACTGCCCTATGAAAGACCCAACAAGCAGCTGAAAGAGTCAGATGCAGATATTTGCACCCAACCAATGGACAGAAACTGCTGACCCCTGTGGTTGAATTAGGGAAGGCTGAAAAAAGCTGAGGAGGAGGGTGACCCTGTAGAAGGACCAGCAGTCTTAATTAATCTGGACCCCTGAGATCTCTCAAACACTGGACCACCAAAGAGGCATCACCAGCAGATATGAGGCCCCCAACCCATATATAATAGAGGGCTGCTGTGTCTGTGTTCAATCAGAGATGATGCACCTAACACTCAAGAGACTAGAGACCCCAGTGAGTTTAGAGGTCAGGTGGGTTGGGGGTGGGGTGGGGATATACTCCTGGAGACAGGGGTGGGGAGGTGGTATTGAATGTTGAACAGTTGGAGGGTAGACAAAGGGGGGGATAAAATCTGGAGTGTAAAATAAACAAACAAACAAATAAATAAATAAGAAACTGAAAAAAGAAGATGAATGTGGACAGTAGATAAATTCTAAGGAGGTAAAATTTAGATTATTTTTATTTTCTTATTTATAACTTATAACTTTTCTAAGAAAAGTTATATATGTAATCAGATCTTAAAATCTATGTAAAATCAGACGACATAAAACACTACTGGAAATGATGGAATATATTGAGTTGATCTGAATTCATGTTATTGTCACCATTACTGACAAGTTGCTTGTCATAATAGCTAAGCACAAAGACCTTCCTAGATTGATGTGCAAAAAAGCTCTCATCGATTTGCTTACAAAAATAAAACCCTTACCTTAAACTTAATAAATGATTGTTTTGTATCAAAATATAAATGTTCATGGCTCAAAAACTCTACATATAATGCTACAACACTAGAATATTTTTGAGACGTTTCATAATAATAGAAAAAGTGGAAGTTGTAAATCAAGGTGTTTTGAAAATACATAGTTATTAGCATTAGGTAGGTGGGTTAGACCAAGACATAGAACTTCCTGCAATAGATTTTAGAAACTATCTGATGACATTTGAATTCATGGAAGACAGTTTCCTGCTCATATATTCCAGAAGACTTTATCTAAGTAATCAAAATGTTTGGTCAAACAAAGGTGGGCAATGAAGAATGCTAAGGGCTAAAAATAACCCATGGTGCTTTTACTCTGCATGTGCAAACTTCTCTTTCTACTGTCAGACTTTCTGGTATCTCTCTTACTTTATATATTTCTGGGAATTTCTGTTTACACACTCCAAAGATTATTATTTTTCTCTAACCCTCAAAAATCAAATAATTAAGATTGATTTTCTGCTTTGCACTAGGATTGTAGTCTTTCACTGGCACACAAAAATTCTGTGGCTGTTAGATGAACGAACAGAGCCAAAGAAATAAATTTGAAAACATAAATTCTGGCTCATGTATCAATACAGAGACACATCCAGTGTTGCCTTTATGTTTTTTCATATCTCTGTCTTATAGTATTAGAGAAGAATCTAGTACATACTGAGAGACGACCAGCCACTCAGGAACACAAGAGACTTAATCTTTGCCTCCTATCACTCCCCTGCTTACTCTTGAATTGTTTGTATGTCTGCCTCTCTTTTTGCAAATATCAAAGATTTTTCACTGAGATTATTCAGCTCAACTATCCTTCCCTTTGCTTCTCTTTACACTCCAAAGAGAGTGAGCAATGATGCCTTTATCTCTTAGAACTTCAACTTAGTGTTTGGTGATGCCTAACCTCAATCTTGATCATTTCCATAATGTTTTGGTTTGAGTAATTATTGTGTGTATGTGTGTCTGTCTCTGTGTATATATAAATTAGTATGTGCACTAATTTTGAAATGTTTTTAACTTAAAATATATTTTCATACAATATATTCAGATTATAGTTTCACTTCTCCCAACTCCTTCAAGATCTCTGCAATCCACCAACTATCTACCCTTTCTTTTTTAATTGAGTATGCTTTTATTTTATGTAGGATCTAATGCTTACATGTTCATTAATTTTACAAAAAGACTGTTGCTTTCTATGATGTTTATGAGGATATTTTCAAATCATGCGTACACATTTTTCCTTATATATATTAAATATTTATTATCTTTCTGATACATTAATTCATATTTGGACCTAACTACTCAAATGCTTCATAAAATATAGGAAGATTTTTCATGGAAAGTAGAATTTATATAATTAAAAAATGAGTTGGAGCTCTTGGGAATCATAGTGTGCCTGTGTCTTTCCATTTTCATGGTCCCCCTCTGATACATTTTTTGACTCCCGTACAATATTCTAAAACTACCAACTCACTTGGGCTAGACTTGTGTTTTTCTATAGGGCAAATGCTGCCAAAATAACTTGAGTAGAGCATTTTATTGAGGTTGTGTGAACACACCCAAGAAATATAGCATTCATGTGATTTCCTCCTTGTCTAGGAAGGCAATGCCTTCCAAGACTACTTAACTTCTACCTCTCCCCTCCAAGAAGGTTGCTAGAATATCAACAGATTTTCTGTTTACAGAACCAATTTCCAACTAATTCTTTCAATAACTTAACTGTGTACTTAAAGATCTATGGACATAGTTTATTAGTGCTGAACATGCACATAAGCTTTGAAATGGAGCATTTTTGTAGAAAACTAGTGCAAGTTCTGCAAGAATGTGAGAAGTATTATTTCCTTGGCAGAGTTGCCTCCCTGTTGTAGAATGCTTGGCACACACATTCTCCTATCAAATCCGATCATCCTCCCATGCGAAAAATATCAGTCAGACATCAAAGAAAATAATTTGGCTTGGGAAGGTCATGGACTCAGGGAAAATAAAATCTGTTTCCATGATCAATTATTTTTGAAAGGTCACTTGAATATGGTCTGTTTTCATTAACATTTTGAACTATTTTCTTTTTTTGTGGGAGAAGGAGTGGATGCCCAACTGGGTAGACTTCAGTAAAAGAAAAATGAAATTTCACTTTGCTTAATTCAGACTAATTCTTATCCAGTTTGGTTTCCCAAATATACACTATAAACTTAAAGCAAAAATTATTTGTATATTCAACTTTTAAAATAACATGCAGCTATTTTCAAATTAATTTTATACTTTTAGACTTTCTTATTTTTTATATAATATAATTTAACATAACATATATTTAATATAATTTAACATAATTTTACAATAGTACCTGAAGGAACATTTTTTCTAACTCAAAGTTTACAAAAATTACTGAGGTATTTTTCATTTCTGTTACAATGGACACAAATTTTCAGTATCCTGAAAGACAAATGTAAAACCAGCATTTTTCAGTGAGATCAAGAAAGTACAACTTAACTAGCTTCCATCCCAATAGGAGAAGTCAAGTCCTTGCCATAAGATGCTGTTATTGCACAGTCTGAATTCAGATGCTCAGTTTGACCCCAGTCTTTACAAGGCCTGTCTTGCTATGGTACTGTAACGACTTGTTAAAACATAGTCAAAGTATGATGTAAAAAGTGGACTCTTGAAAAGTGGTGTTTAGCATTTCAAATCAGATTCTTTTGAGTTAAATCCATGGGCTTGGTCTTTCTATTTTTCCATGGAGATAAGGTAATGAACATTATTTCTGCCAGTGGGTTAATTTACAAGGTGAAAGAAACTCTGCATCAAAGATATATTGTGTTTCAATGTTGTATGATATGCCAGAGTACTGAACAAAAATTCTAAGATCACAGATGCGTAGATTCATAATATCCACGGTAATCTTAGGAACAAAGATTAAAAGCTAACATAGATCTGGGCTATTCTACTTCAGTCTTTCTGGATTATTTCATTGCTCAGTAAAATAACTCCATAATAGTTCAGAAACTCATATATGTACACAAATATTGTAAATAATTATCTTTAAAATATCACACTTAATATTTTAAGAAGAAAAATAAATAAAATTTTTACTGTAAGCAACAATAACATATTGTGTGTGTCCAATATATCATTGGACAGTAAACCTTTTTTTACATATTTATCAGTGTTTTGTACTTTTCTTTACTGAAACAGTATCTAGAAAAATCCAAGTCAACAACTACTCTCTGATAGACTGAAGCTAACTTTCCAAAAGGGAGTTATTAAAATTGCTTTAGATTTTTGGTCCCACTCTAATATACAGAACACAAAAGCTGTTATATTTATAACAGCTTTTATACTATATAATTGTAATTTATAAAGATGAATTTCCATGACCAAAATATGTTTTGATTATTTTTCTTATGCATCTCATAAGGGAATATATGTATACATATTTCTGGTCTCCAATCTCAAGAGCCATCAGAGTTGGTTTTTGGATGTCAAAACTCCTTACATTTGCATACTAATTGCCTCTCAATCTCTCAAATAGCTTTAAAATCCATATATTGGAGACCAAAAATCAGTTAAATCTTATTTTGGTAAATATATCTATAATTAAAAATTTAATGTAGCTGTAAAAACAATTATCAATTTTAAGGACTCCATTCTTCAATTTTTTTTAAAGATTTATATTTTTTATTTTTATTTATATGAGGACACTGAAGCTGTCTTCAGACACACACTAATAGAGGGCATCAGATCCCGTTACAGATGGTTGTGAGCCACCATGTGGTTGCTGGGAATTAAACTCAGGATCTCTGGAAGAGCAGTCAGTGCTCTTAATCACTGAGCCATCTCTCCAGCCCTGCCTCCTCAATTGTTCATTATTTATTGAAAGTCATAAATTTCTTTTCTGTAGTTTATTTAAAGCCATATAACATTATACTAGTCATAAATTGATTAAAAATGTGTTCTAACAATGTTCAACATAATTATGGTACTGAATTTCCAGCAAACTTTTCTTTCTAGGGTTTGAGAAGTCATGGCTTGACTTTTCCAGGTATCTTTCTAAAGGGACTCATTCTGTCAAGATTGTGATGCATCCTAACTCTAGGCTTCACATCTGTGATCCTTAATTTGCTAGATATTCTACTGAACATACCGAACATGCAGTTTTATGGTGTCTAATGGCCAAGTTGTTTGACAGGGAAGGTTTTGTTGACTGGGAGTTACTAACCAAGTTTCATGACCCAGCCATTCCAGTTATATGTAATCATCCATTTACCTTACTAACTACATCTGCTGAAAACACATAGGTAATTTGTTTGACCATGGATTCTCACAACTAGAGCTTCCTTTAGTACTCATTGTTATTTTTGCATTTGATTTGAAAAACATGATGTGTAGATACCATTACTGAACCACAACAGTCTTAGCAAACTAGAGGTTGCACATTAATATTTATTATGCCTGTGTGCACCATTAGAATCCAGTTTGTGTTGTGCATTGTAAATCCCCAAATGCGTTATATTATTTCTGTCAACTCAGGTTGCCAACATGCAGCCAATATAAGCTGGCTTTACAGGAGTTTACACTTAATCTTTAACAGCTGCACTTGAAAATCATTCAGTTTTGAAAGTTGGGAACCTTGTCTGTATTATTAGATAAGGAAATAAAAAATCTGAGAGGAAGGATTAGATGATGTAATTTCTTCTGTTTGATACTAAAACTCCCTAACATTCTATATTTAAGAAATAAAAAGTAAAGATATCACCAGATTGCACATTTTTGAAACTGAGAAATGCAAATAACAGAATGAGTCTTACAAACCTTTTTTTGTACGTCTTGTAAAAGTGGTGCTACTTTTACGTGCTTAACTCTACGTAACAATGGGCTTACTTTCTCTCTGCTTTTTATATTCCTCTATGGTTTACTATTCCAGGCATTAAGTCAAGAATCTCCTATGTAGAGCGAAAGGGCTACATATCAAAGCTTCTTTCTTCAAGAAAATATTTGGTAAATTCCCACATGTCTATTGAAATAAAAACTTGGGAATTCTGTGCATGTATCACAATATTCTTTTCAAGACTTTGGCAGGAGAATTGTTTAAGTATGCCATTCTATCTTGGAAGCCAACTGTAACTTATGAATAGATTGAGAATATATCTATAAATTACTTCATGTGAGGGTAACAAGCTTTGAGGTTTAACATTTGTAGTACTAACTAAAATATTGTGAGGTTATGTTGCATTTGAGTAAGTTGGTGTGGAATACAAGGCATATCCTTCCTTTATCTAAAACTTACTGATTGGGCCATCCATTTGACATAGATGTGCTTTTACATATATGAATGCATAGATACTTGGTATTGACAGTGCTTGAGTTATCACTGTGTTATGAGTTTGCCAATACAGGAGGAGGGTTTGTTGTACAGTTCACTCACAAGGTCAGCTTTACTTTGTGACAGAATTCTTGATCTCTAGAGATCACAAATTTTACTATGAAATTTTGGCTCCAACAAATACTAAGTTGGGTTTTCTTTTATATAGAAAGTGTGTGGGGGGGTGTGTATGGGTGTGTGGTGTATGCATGTTTGCATGTGTGTGTATGTGCATTATTCAGTTGAATTAATAATATTCAAATAAAATGTTATTTAAAGTTTAAGTAAATCCTTGTCAGTGAAGGAACTCTGCCAATAATTTCTCCCAAAGGCAAGAATCATTAAACAGTGAAAAAGAGTATTCTGCAAATATATAGACTTATCCATCTGACAACTTGTTGGTATGTAATACTGGATTATAATGTATATGAAATACAGTATGCTGTTTCTGGTCAGTGTAGATGCCAGTTGCTAAGAGGCAGCTCTCTGGCTCTGGGTGTAGGCATGCCTCCACTTTACCCTCCTCCAAAATGTTTCTCAAAGGCACAGACTTCACACAGTCAACAGCATGCTATGCCTTGCCATCTCTACTTCTATCCTTTTCATATGAGGTATCCTCATCCATTCATGCTACTATCATAAAGTACAACGGAGAGAATTGCTATGGACACTAGGAAATGAACATAATAATTTTTTACATACCTGGAGAATAGGACTTCTAAGATAAGTGTACCCGGAAATGCTGTGTTTGCTAACTAATCCACAGATGGTGTCTTCTTGATGTGTGCATACATGAAGGAAGAGACTAGACAGTTCTCTGAGATCTTTTGATAAGAACACTAGTGAGAATCCTGTTCTTATGGCATAATTTTCTCCCATAATGCATTTCTCAATATTATCACATTGCTACTAAGTTTCAACATATGCATTTTTGAGGGAGTACAGTCAGATCAAGTTGCATTTATATGTAGACTCAGATAATAAAGATGTTAAGGAAGGGACAATAGTAGATTTTAAGATCAAAGCTGGGCTTATGTCCTCTCAACTGCCTTTAGAGCAGAGGATATACTTGTGGGAATTGAGGAAAATATTTGATTTGTAAATTAGTGGTAGTTTTGGAGTGTCTCTCTTTAATCCCACATTTTGAGTTATGAGTTATCTCCAATGTAAATAACAGTCTCTTAGTAGAACAAAGCTTATAAAGAAGATAATATAATTCCCAGTGAGCAGTATTACTGAGGGGAGCCTTCTTGTTTACTTAGAGAATAATTTGTGCCGTGTGTGTGTGAGTATGTTTCTAATATTTTTTTTCATTAATTTATTTATTCACATTACAGCCCAATATCAGACCCCTCTTCTACAAGTACCCCCTAACACAGATCTACCTTCTATTCCCCCTCTGCTCTTCTCTTCTGAGAAGGGAATCTCCTACTCTAACCACTCTGTCACATCAAGTCACTGCAGGACTAGACACATCCTCTCCCACAGAGGCCAGACAAGGAAGCCCAGATAGGGGAATGAAATCCACAAGCATTGCAACAGACAACCACCACTCCAGTTGTTGGAGCACCTGCATGAAGACCAAGCTACACATTTGCTACATATGTATAAGGTGGGTAGGTCCAGCCCATACTCATTTTTTGGTTAGTACTGAGTCTGGCTTGGCCATATGTGGATATCAAGACATAATTCCTGTCCCTAGAACAGAGCCAGTAGGGTGTGGGCCTCCACAAGTGTTGATGGATGCAGTGTGTAAGGCTTGCTTGTATGATAATGCGCATATATTGTCATGCTCTTACTTCAAGGAATATCCTCTCTGTCAAGGTTATTGACTCTATAATAGTGAGAGCTAGCACAAGTCCAGGAATTGAGGGTATGTCTAGAATCTCAGCAGAAATGGTAGAATACTGTGACCTTCAGGACAGCCTTTAAGGCTGTGAGAAAGAACTCTAAAAACATGAGTTTAAAAATTTATAATTTCTCAACTATGCAAACCATAAGAATGCAGTATGAACTGTGTAAGGGGCTTCATAGATCTAAAGGAACAGAGGTAGATGCACTTTGAGTCAGCTTCTCAGAAAGTTACATAGGCAGGCAGATTTCTGAGTTCAAGGTCAGCCTCAGACAGAGTATTGTCCAGGTATGGTTAGAATGATAATCCAGGATAATATCACACCCAGCTAAGTTTACAAAGGCAAGGAGAACTCTGAATTCTTTTGTAATGGTAAGAAATGTGCTAAAGAGGTAAAATCATAGAATACTGATTCATGAAATAGTCAAGAGGGAACCTGGAGTAAAGGACAGAGTTATATATAAATAAACACTAGGCTTTTGGTCTACATGAGATGAGCTAGCAGAAAATAATAGTTTCTTACTTAGAGTTTTTCCTGGTAAGAACTGAGCTGTCTGGAGATCTCTGGAGAGTGAATATAGCTTTTCACAGTTTTTTCTAACAGGATTTCTGATTTTTGTTGGAAAATCCATGGAGAGTGAACACACCTCTTTTAAAAGTTTTCATAGCTCTTTTAGAAATTTTCTAGTAGGTAATCCCAAGAATGATTTAAAAGCTAACACAGCTTTTAGAATTTTTTCTAGCTAACACCCTGAGAGAATTACATAGAGAGCAAACAGAGTTCTTTGCGATTTTTTTTCTGGCTTTCTGATTTTGATCAGAATACCCAGAAATTACTTTTAAAATTTTTTCGACTTGATCACATCCAAGAATTTTTTTTGTAGTAGCTTTTCTGATTTTGGTCAAAAAGTCTATGAGCTATCCACAGAGCTTTTAGAATTATTTTTAGCATGAGAGATTTGTCTCAAGCACAGGGGTTTCTCTATCAAAAAGCTATCTTAAACAGAGCCCAGAGCTATCCACACAGAGCTATCTAGGGAACCATTTTGAGCATAACACAGGCTTGGTTCCACAATTTTTGAATCATTTGTTGCACCACTCCCATAAAGTCCTTCTCTCACAACCTAGACATAGCAAAAGCAGGTTGGTGGCTCATTCTCTGGTATCCCCCAAATGCCAGCTTAGTTGACTCTGTTAGTCTTCCTGTGGAGTTTCTGACCTCTTCAGATCCCTCAATTCTTCCCCCAAACTCTTCTCTAAAACTCCCCAGCTCCATCTTATGTTTCGCTTTAGGTCTCTGCATCTGTTTCCATTGGCTGTTGGATGAAGCCTCTCAGAGGACAGTTATATTATCTATTTGGTAAGGAATGTTGTGTATTAGATAAACAAAGTAGGTTTTATTTACTGTGAGTTCATACTTCCATTCTAAATGGTCCTGTGTGCTCCTGGACATGATAACAAAGGTAAAAATTTCCTCTGTACAACTGATGATGAGCCTCATCCTAAATGACTCATCTGACTGATGACAATAATGTGTTTTCATCTTGCTTCCAATAACTCCGCTACTGATTTGAGAAAGCTCAAAATATATCATTTCTCTCCATTTAAAAGCTTAGCATTATCTCCTCATGGGTCTCTTACTGTAGAAGTGGTCTGTATCCATAATATGTATCAACATAGATGCTTAATTTACTATATTTACTATTCTCTTCTAAAATCAATCCATTTGACCACCTCTTAAATCCCTAAAACTTTTTTAGTACTTGACATAGTCTCCATACCAATATAGTCCCTACTCTATCCCTGTATGGTTTGTGATATCTATAACATGTCTCTTTTGTATGTGGGCGTTTTCTCGCAGGACTCCAGATAGTCTCTATCTTCTAAGGACCCTTCTTGGTTACCTCCTCTGCTTTCCTTGAATTTTCCTGAGGTTCCCTGCAGGTTCCCAAGACTATCTAACTTTTTTTTTCTTGTCCATGTAACTATACTCATCCCACTGATGATCAAACTAAGACTTGCAACCTAAAAAGCCTCCATAACACAATGATAAGATTCCAACTTTAGAATACTGGTCCTTCCTTTTCTTCTGATCTATATCTGGTTATCTCTTGCCTGTTTTATTTCTGGTTGTATAATTTCATTTGATTATAACTGGTTTCTGTCTGCTTGTGGGTATGTGATTATGAATACAAGTTGTGCTGTAGAGAATAAAGATATCTGGTCCCTGTGAGATTAAACACAGGTAGTTGTGAGCTCATCAATGCAACTGCTAGAAACTGAATATTTGTACTCTGCAAGGTGCATACATAAAATCAATTAACTATCTCTCCAACTTTCAATTCTTATTTAACAACTATGTTGGATTCTTAATAGGCATCTCAAAAATATCATGCTTAAAAGTCAACTTTGGATCATCCCTCTGACTCTATTTCCTATGTTATACTAAAACAAACAAACAAAACAAACCTCAGCTTTTCCAATTATGGAAATAAATACACCCTTGAGTTACTCTCAGCTTCTTTTATTTATTGTTTGCCTCAGAGCCACCAGTGCTAGCCTTTCAAATACAGGTGTTATCAACAAATGATACACAATCTTTCTTGTTGTTTAAAAAACAACAGTGCAAGTGGCCATTATCAGTCTCTTGAATAACTGAAATATCCTCTAAACTGAACTCATGGCTTCCTCCTGTGCCCCAGCAGGCTGTTCTATATTCAGAATTGGCCCACTGAGTAACCTCTCTAAAATATGAATTGTGTGACTCTTTTCCTTTTCTGAAAATATCAAAGAATCTTGTGGTCTTACTTTGTGTAAAAAGCCTTATTCTTTACCATGGCATCCTTTACTCTGCCTGGGCCAATTTGCTGGTATCTCTTTGACCTTGCTACCTTTGTGATTTCTCAGAATCACTCTGCTATGTGCACATTGGCTTCCTCAACACTGAGGGTCTTAAGTTCATGATTTTGCACTTTGTTGTTCCTTCTGCAGGATGCGGTTTCTCTCAGTTCTCCAGAAGTTTTAAGGTATATGAGGTTTCTGACAGTACTGTACTTCAAGTCCTACCTGCCACACCATTTATTTTATTTTTTATTTTCCAGAATACTTAATACTTTAATTTCTCCAAGATACTTTATTGGCAGATATTGTTTGTTGTTTATTTTCTGATAATTCCCATAGGAATCTCATCTCCATTATAGAAAAACAGATCCTATGTGCATTTTGATGCTGTGCCCCTAACTAGCACACAGTAGGTTAAGAGTAAGCAGAGACATTGATATGCTGATATTCTTTCTTGCCAGTTCTATTGCTATTTGGGAGTAAGCAGTATGGTTCTTCTTTTGGATGCTAAACAAAAGAATACTTAACTAAACATTTGGAATCTCATGTACTTATAAACTGTGCATTATAAAATTAGGGTTTAGTCATCTGTTCTAAAATAAATAGAATAACTATATTCAAAACAGAATTATTGGATTTTATTTAAAACTCTAAAAAAGGAAAACTTTGGCAAATATGTATTAAGAAAAATAAGATATTTATTCCTTATGTGATTACATAGTTTGTAGGAATTCTTTACATGCAGTACTTTAAAAGTACCCTAAAAGACAAGGGAAATTTTATATTCAAATGCACTAAATATTTCAAACTTTTAAACATTAAAGTATTCTACAGAATACAAAGAATAATACTATACAATCTAAGAGGATAATAAAATGAAAAAAATAGGAGCTTGTGATATTTTTCAGCTGGTAAAGATATTTTTAACCAAGCCAGATCAACTGCGTTCCATTCCTAAGACTCATATGGTAGAAGGAGATGCCCTACTTCTGGAAGTTTTTCTCTGACTTTCACACACCTGCTCTGGAACATGTGCCCCCAAACTCACACAGGCATACAAAGTCAATGTTTTAAAAATGTGTTTATCTTTTAAAAAATGAGAATATTCTTACTATAACTGAAAGTACATACATTTTATAATATCTATCTACATGAAGATAATACACACATACAAATAAGTATTAGGTTTATTTTTATCACACACACAAATAAGTATTAGGTTTATTTTTATTTTTATATTATAGTGATAAATATAAGTAGACAAAGTTCAAAAAAGTTTAAAAGAGCTAATAAAAGTTGGGTGGCATATACCTCAAAACTATGGCCAGAGGCTAATAGATGAGTCTTTCAGATACATTCACCTAGGTAGTGATTAAAACACCAAGTTATCATAGCATCTGGGCCTTCACACTTCTTTTTCTACAATATGAGAACCCTTCTCGCTACTGCCTCCTCTTTTTCATGCAAGCTCCTCAGGAAAATGACTATATTCAAGTAGTGTCTCTACAGGGCTTCTTGTCTCTGGTGGCCCTTTATTTTCCTTTTATTTTTATTTTTATGTTTTAGTGTATCTGCCACTTGTACTTTTAATTTTTTGCCTCTATATTTTTACTATACCTCTGAAAATAATTAGGTTTCTGTGTAGGAGAGACTTTTGTGGTGATTAACAACACAGGTGAAGGGCCCCAGAGAACAGGAAATTGGCACTTAAATAATCTATGGAGTTATAGGACAATGTCTAGGTCAAGGTCAGTGTGTATGTCTGTGATGACTGTACATCACATAGCTTTGAGAAAGTACCAAAAGAGACAACTGACACAATGGTAAAGAGAGAGCTATAACTTGCCATATTTGGACTTCATACTCCCACATCAGTGTTTCAATTATTCTTACCTTCATATATGGGGACAATGGAGAAAATAAAATTGATAAGAATACTTGCAAAAAAAGAAGGATTAGAGCAAGAGACAATATAGATTTAACCCTCACCCTGAGTTGTCAAAATCATCTTGACCCTGAAGAAGAAGAGCAAAGAAAACCTTCAGAGCAGTGAGAGTGGTGTTGGATGTACTGTGGGAAAAGACATCATTTTCCCCGCTAATAGTTCATGTCATTTTGAAACTGTGTGCATGATTTATGTAAAAGATAAAGCTCAAGCTGGAAGGAAGGTGGGTTTAAATTTCACTGGGAATTTCTGCCAAGCAAAGCAGTAAGGGAATACCGTAGCCCCTCGGAATTCTGGAGTCATTCCATCTGAGGACTTCGGAACCCAGACGATACTCTTTGCTCACAGCAGACAGTAATTAGGAGGATCTGCAGATAGATGCCCTTACTGTTTGAAATAGCAAGGAGGCCTATTCTCTTTAAATTCCTAATGGAACTCTAAATCAGCAAATAGGATAGTTGTGAATTTTTACTACTTCGGGGTATCATGTTGACTTTACCTTTCTTTAGATATTACAAGCCAGTTGCCTTCAGTGTTTTAACTCTGGCCTCTCTTTATTTTGGACTTTCTCCACCCAATTGCCCCCAAAGTGAGTCTGGAACAAGTACTTAAACACAGTTAGTTTACTTTGGCTTGTGAATAGGAAGAAAAGGGGAAAGGAGTGTAGCCAGGCAGGCAAGCATTATTGAGCTGATCTGATGCCACTGTGAATCTCTGGGTTTCAGTCCTGCTGGGCACTTAGTTTGGAGGCCTCTTAAGAATGTGCCTTGAAATTGTGCACTCAATTATGACTGGAGGAGCGGAGGGGTGTTGCAGCCCCATAGGAAGAACAATGTTGGCTGGCCGGAGCATCCCATGCTTCCAAGTACTATACTACCAACCAAGCAGTTTACAGGGAAGGATATGTGTCCAATAACCCAGATACAAAAGAACACACATGGTATGTACTCACTGATAAGTGGATATTAGCCCAAAAGGTCCCAATGCCCATAATACAACCCACAGACCATATGGAGCTTAGGAGCAAGGAAGACCAGGGTGTGGATGCTTCAGTCCTGCATTGAGGGAGCGAGCGGGGCAGAAAAGATGATTGTGGGAGGTAAAGGGAGGGGGCACCTGGGAGGGAGAGAGGAAGGGGGAATAAGAGGGTGCAGTATCACATACTGGAGGAGATAGGAGAGAGGTACAGATGTCCAGGAAATTACATAAAAAATATGGAGGCGTGAGGGATGAGGAGCTGAGGATAGCCATTGAGGGGTCCCAGATGCCAGGGAAGCGAGAGGCTCCCAGGACCCAGTGGTGATGACTTTAGCCGAAATGCACATCAAAGTGGTGTGGAGACCACCTCCAGTAGATATAGGCATGGCCCTCATCCAGAAATAGTTCTGTCCAAAGGAAAGACAGGGACAAAAAAATGGAGCAGAGACTGAGGGAAGGGCCATCGGGGACTGCCCCACCTGGGGATCCATCCTGTCTGGAGACACCAAATTGGACACTTGCTGCTGCCAAGAGGTGCTTGCTGACAGGAACCTGGTGTTCCTTGGGAGGTTCCGCCAGCAACTGACCAATACAGATGCAGATGCTTAGAGCCAACCATCAGACTGTGCTCAGGGAACCTGGTCGGGGAGCTGGCTGAAGGACTGGACGAGCTGGGGGTCGAGGAAGGATTACAACCCCATAAGAAGAATGATGTTGGCTAGCCAGAACATCCAGTGCTCCCAGGGAATATACCACCAGCCAAACAGTGTACAGGGAGTGATATATGGCTCCAAATACATATGTAGCAGAGGATGGTCTTGTCTAACATCAATGGAGGGGAGGCCCTTGGTTCTGTGGAAGTTTGATGCCCCATTGTAGGGGGATGTTGGAGCAGTGGGGCAGGACAGGGTGGGTGGTTGGGGGAACACCCTTATAGAGGCAAGGGGGATAGGGCAGATGTGGGAGGGTAGGTTTGTGGAGAAGTAACTGGAAAGTGGGATATCAGTTGAGATGTAAACAAATAGAGTGATCAATTTTAAAATGTCGAATAAAGGAATTAAAGGAGCTTTAATTCCTGGGCTCCACTTTGCCACTAACCAAAGGTAAAACAGGCAAAAGAAGACAGTTGTGTGTCACCATGTAATGAAATTCTGTCACATTTTCCTTTACGCAGAAGTTGTAGTAGGAGTGGGCTGGGGAGAAAGATGATATATGCAGATGAGTGTGAAGGCTTGAATATGCTTGGCCCAGGGAATGGCACTATTAGGAGGTGTGACCTTGTTGGACTAGATGTGGTCTTGTTGGAGGAAGTGTTTAATTGTGGGCATGGCTTTAGGACCTTCTTCCTAGATGCCTGGAAGCCAGTCTTTTCCTGGCTACCTTCTTCTGATCAGGATGTAGAACTCTTGGTTCCTCCAGTCCCAAGTCTGCCTGTATGATGAAACGCTTCTGATACAATGATTAGGGACTGAACATCTCTAACTGCAAGCCAGTTCCAATTAAATATTTGCCTTTATAAGAGTTGCCTTGGGGGTGGTGGTGGCACATACCTTTAATCCCAGCACTTGAGAGGCAGAGGCAGGTGGATTTCTGAGTTCAAGGCCAGCCTGGTCTACAGGGTGAGTTCCAGGACAGCCAGAGCTACACAGAGAAATCCTGTCTCGAAAAACAAAAGCAAAACAAAAACAAACAAAAAAAGGAGTTGCCTTGGTCATGGTGTCTATTCACAGCAGTAAATCCCCAACTAAGAATGAAGGATTATCTTTTTTATGGAACCAAGAAAATGGACATGTTACTTTACTCAGCCTAACAAGAGAAATAACTAGCTGAACTATTCCATGGTTAAAATATGTGCAGTTTATATGTTATTAGTTTTAATTTCCGCTGTATATTTTCATCTTATGTGGTACTGTGTTGCACATGGACTCTTGCACACACAGACATACATCATCTTATTCAACCTTAGACAGGAAGTTGAGGGGAAAGTATGGCTGTATGCTCTAGAAATTTTGATTCATCTTATAAGAAAAAAAACTTTGCAAATATCATGAAAGAAACATGAATCTGTGTACTTGCCCCTTTAATACTTGAAAGGTACTTCTAAAAATTAATTGAAGAATCACCTTTAGACTTTCTCACTTAGGGATAGTCATCGTTCCTTCTTACAGAGCAAGGAAATCTGACCAAATTAAATTTTAAACAGTTAGTCCAAAGTCTCTTTGAGGAACTGGCCCTAAACACATGTGTAATCCAACTCTTTGCTGGTTTTGTAGCTAATTGCTTCCTAAAGTACGATGTTTTTAGGTTGAGAAGTTTGTATCCTGTTCCTTCTACATAGATAAATGCCATAAACTATAAAAACATATGGCAATACCTATGAGTTTGTATTCAATCTCTTATTTGTTTTGTCCAAAGCAACAATTTTTCATGAACATTACCTTCATTGGTTTGTTTCCACAGCCAAATTTTGTTTTGTTTTGTTTTGTTTTGAAATTTAGATTTAAACACTATGAACTGAATTTAACACACTTAAAACTTCTGCTTCATTTTCACAGTATCAGTGGGTATGGAAAAGCAAGATTTCTCACATTATTTACAATGACTAGAATGCATTCTGTAAGTTTCAGTTTCAGATTTCTCTAATTTTATTGAACATTTCATGATGAAATATGTGACATTACTTTCACCCACATATTTCTTTATTTGTATACT
>NW_022196894.1:83363684-83392306 GCF_008632895.1 Mastomys coucha
AGGGGAAACTGGGAATGGAGAAATTCGCATGTAAATAAAGAAAATATCTAAAATAAAAAAAAATTACAAAGTATAGAAATTCTTATTGGGAGGTTCTTTTAGGGCATTTTAGAGTCTAAAGTGGAGAAAGCACAGTCATATCTCATAAGAGATAACAATGACCCAAGTCAGTCTGTCCTTTTCTACCTCTGTACATAAAAGCCGCTGGTGCTGCATCACTCTCATCATGTGAACAAGACATATATTTCACTTGCAGAGAGGACCTAGAATAGCTGGACTAAAAGAATCATTATTTTCAGAATGTGTATGAGCTCCAGACCTAATATTGTTCACTGTTACAGTCTTCCAAGCTCTATGGAAGGCTGACTGTCTTGGATAAGAGACTCAATTTAAAGTAGGCAATAGCCGGGAGCATAGTATCATAGGCTTATACTCCCAGCAAGTAAGCTTGGTCTAGGGGGGAGGCAGAGGCAGCAATATATCTGTGATTTCCAGGCCAGCCTGTTTCTGTAAAGTGAGTTTCAGGAAAGCCAGCATTATAACACAGAGAAATGCTGTCTGAAAAATTATAAACAAACAAACAAACAAACAAATAACATAGTATGTTGAGTAGAAACTTCATATTAATTATACTGTGCAACATCTCTTCCTACCATGGAACATCTCTGTGATACACAGATCAAACCTTGACTTGAGACTCTCTCAAAAATGTGTTTATGTTCCTACTTTCATCATAACATTAAACATTTTATAATTTAATTAATTTATTTTTTATTTTTTATGTTTATATTTGTGTGGATTTTGATGTCCATATATATTTTGAGGCCACAGATTAATAATATGATGTTTTATTCTATTGCTTTCCAATTGATTTGACATGGGGTCTTAACCTGAATCAGGAGTTCATCAGTGTGCTGACCAACAAGCCCAAGGGATCCTCACATATCTGAGTCTCCATGCCTGGGGATACACTCTCCACCATAACTGGCTTTTACACGGGCCCTGAGAGTTGAACTCATGTCTCCATGCTTGTCTGTAAACAATATACCAACCATGATATTTTCTCAGTTCTCACCATACTAATTTTAGTATATTATGTTCAAAGAATTGGGTCTTGTTCTCCTGGCACATCAGAATGTTTTTAACATAGTAGATCCTCAAAATGTGATGTTGACTTAATTTTCCATAGTGAGTCACTGAATTCATTAGAACACTTAGTGCTCTGGTTAGACAGAAAAGAACTTCATGTGGTTTAAAGGGTCAATTACGTGTAGGTGCAAAAGATGGATACATTTATAGGGTGACACTTGATGGTAAGCAGCACCAACATCATGAGCTTTTGTTCTCTTACAAAACATTCAGTCTCACTCTTTGTTGTTCTCTTACAAGCCACCTTCCAAGTTAATTGTCTACATTTCTTTGGCTATATAAATACATTTGAAATATGTAAGCTGTTCTGAAAACCATAGTATAGTGTAAAAACAAAAATAAACAATACTACTAATAGAGAGGCTAAGATACGAGAAACATGATTTCAAGAACATTATGTAGTACACAGCAAGACACAGTCATGTACAAACAAGCAGAAAGTGTATATGGATTGTACAATATTGGACCTATTTTTCCAATTACAAAATTAGAGACACCATTGGATGACAGGCAACAAATTTCTAATTCCTCATATTTTTGGATTTCAATCTATTAGGATATGTTAGTAGTATTAATTCTCATATTAAGATATTAAGAAAAGGTAATTGTTATTTCCTGTTGGTTTTATTGTAAGAGCTGGAATTAGGATTGTGTGGGTTTGTTGAAAGATTACTTTCTTGTTTCTTCTAGTTTTGTTCCTTGTGTTGGTGTTTTCTATCTACCATCCTTTGTAGGGCTGGAATTGTGGAAAGATATTGTATAAATTTCATTTTGTCATGGAATACCTTGTTTTCTCCATCTATGGTAAATGAGAGTTTTGCTGGGTATAGTAGCCTGGGCTGACATTTGTGATCTCTTAGGTTCTATATGACATCTGCCCAGGATCTTCTATTATTCTCAGGTGAGAAGTCTTGTGTAATTCTGATAGGCCTGCCTTTATATGTTACTTGACCTTTTTCCCTTGCTTTTAAAATTCTTTTTTTGTTTAGTGCATTCGGTGTTTTTATTATTATGTGACTGGTGGAATTTCTTTTCTGGTCTAGTCCATTTGGAGTTCTGTAGGCTTCTTGTATGTTCATGGGCATCTCTTTCTTTAGGTTAGGGAAGTTTTCTTCTATAATTTTGTTAAAGATATTTACTGGCCTATTATATTGGGAGTCTTCACTCTCTTCTATACCTACTATCTTTAGTCTTCTAAAGTGGTCTTTAGTTTGGTCTTCTCATTGTGTTCTGGATTTTCTGGATGTTTTGGGTAAGGAGCTTTTTGCTTTTTGCATTTTCTTTGACTGTTGTGTCAATGTTTTCTACCTCTTCTATTTCTTGTATTCTGTTGGTGATGCTCACATCTCTGACTCCTGATTTCTTTCCTAGGTTTTCTATCTCCAGGGTTGTCTCTTTTTCTGATTTCTTTATTGTTTCTATTTCCATTTTTAGGTTCTGGATGGTTTTGTTCATTTCCTGCACCTTTTTGATAGTGTTTTCCCATAATTCTCTAAGGGATTTTTGTGTTTCCTCTTTAAGGGCTTCTAGCAGATTACCTGTGTTCTCCTGTATCTCTTTGAGGGAGTTATTTATGTCTTTCTTAAAGTCCTGTATCATCATCATGAGAAGTGATTTTAGATATGAATCTTGCTTTCCCAGTGTGATGGTGTGTCCAGAACTTGCTATGGTAGGAGAATTGGGTTCGGATGATGCCAAGAAACCTTGGTTTGTGTTGCTTATTTTCTTATGCTTGCCCCCTGCCATCTTGTTATCTCTAGTGCTACCTACCCTGGCTAAATCTGACTGGAGCTTGTCCTTCCTGTGATCCTGGTTGTGTCAGAACTCCTCAGAGTCAAGCTGTCTCTGTGATCCTGTGATTCTGGGATCCTGTGACCCTGGGCTTGTTAGAACACCTCGGAGTGGAGCCTCCTCTGCATGTTGTGGGACTGACTGTGGAGTTTGAGCCCAAGGTCTGCTCAGGGCACCAGCCCAGACAGACAAGAAGGAACAAGTGCCACTGGGCTGGTGAAGTTCCTGTTTGCCTGGGTCCCGCTGGTCCCAGTTACTTCCAATGTTGGGACAGATGTTGTGTCCACCTCACCTCTGATCCTAGGCCTGTTAGAGCACCTGGGAGGGGAGCTTCCTCTGGGTGTTGTGAGACTGGCTATGGAGTTTGCACCCAATGTCTGCTCAAAGCACTGGCCCAGAACATGAGCTTTTGTTTAATCATCAAAATGACTTTTCTGAGAAGACAAAAAGCAACTAAGATTGGGAGGAGTTTTTGGGGTTTGATTTTTAATTAATTCATTGCTTTCAGTGATGAAAATCAAGCCCATAACCTCACACTTGCAAGAAATTAACTTGCCTTTAAGCTCACACATCACCCTAATTGACTAGCAGGTTTAAAATAGAACAGTCAATATTTTCAAAGATGGCTTCACAATTTGAAGTCTTTCAAAATTTGATCAAGCCCCCAGGCACAAGTACATACAGGCAAAACACCCATACTTATAAAATTAAAGTTTATTGTTAGTATTATTATTTTATTGTAAGTTTATATCGTATATAGTTTTAGAGGATGAGTCCATAATGATGGGAAGGTTGGCAGTAGACAACTAGAGCAGAAGTTCAAGGTCATCACATCTTCAATGTTAAGAACAAAGGAGACAGAGTGAAGTGGATGTGAGACAAGGTTATAAACTTGCTAATCGCACCTCCAGTGTCATACTTCCTCCAGCAAGGTTCCACCTCTTTCTGAATCCACAACCTCACAAAATAGTGCCATCAAGTAGGGGAGCATACATCAAATTCCCGAGCATATGGGGGACATTAATGATCCAGAACACTACAACATATGAAAATACATCACAGGTGGACAATAAAATAAAATGAAAAATTTGTAATTAACATTTTTAAAACATGACACACAAGAAAAAGTACATTATAAGTTGATAGAAAAGTCTACTAATCATCAAGATATAACAAAGAGAAGAATGTATACAATAAATAACAACACTCCACAAATTATGAAGCTTTATAGGAAGAAACAGTTTTACAATCACAGTTAGGCAGTTTCAGAGCTTCTTTTCCTTTTTTGTTTTTGGATTATGTAATCATGAGACAACATAAAGTTATATAGGTAGGGAGATAGAGAGGATCTTTTAGTAGTTGGGGAAGAGGCAGAATATGATAAAATGCATTGTATGAAAACTTTTAAAAATATTTTTATGTAAAATTTTTAATTTTAAATATATTTTGATCATGTTCCACCTCTCACCCAAGTTTTTCTAGACCCCTCTCTACTTATTCAACTTTATTTTTCCTCTAAAAAATAATCAATAT
The DNA here is from genome assembly GCF_008632895.1 of Mastomys coucha. Taxonomy (NCBI): domain Eukaryota; kingdom Metazoa; phylum Chordata; class Mammalia; order Rodentia; family Muridae; genus Mastomys; species Mastomys coucha. The sequence goes on from NW_022196894.1 coordinate 83,368,158, forward strand.
CAAGAAATTGAAAATAAAATATCACCTAAAAAGAACAACACAAAGCAAACTGTAACCAAATAAAAGCATGCACATGAACCACAATCATCCCTCCCCCAACACACATACACACACACACAGGATATAGAGCTCAGTTAAGAGCTGAGAAACCCTAGACCAGGATGAGTTCAAGCAAAGAGTATTGAGAAACCAATGCAAGATTATGAATCATAAATATTACTGCATGTATTGCAACTTTATCTCTTTGAAGCTATCTTACATGTCATGTAACATACCAGGAAAACAATTATCCCTGTATAAAGTGTTAATATTGCCTAGATATCAAGAGGAAGGGATATTAAAGAAGACCAACAACCTTCAAAGCGATGTCCATCTGGCATATTGCTGCCTTCATAGGTAAAAGCTAGACAACCTCTTTCACCTTCTACTCATTTTATTTAGAACTTAGTATCGTTTGCTGAGAATGTTTGGTGCATTCAAAGAGTCACATCCTGAAGAAACTGCTCATACGTTTTTCAGGGTTGATTGATGTCCATACTACCATGAGATTCTGTATTCATAGTTCCTTTTTCTGTAGGACATACAGCTTTGAGTAGGTCTTCTATAAGAATCAGTTACAAAAGAAAGACACGTAAAAAGTCCATGGAGTGTATGGAGACTGTGAGAAAGTAGTCAGATGAATTATGTGACAGTCAACATTGACAAACAAAGCTTATTTTGATTTCACTTCTTCCTGCGAGGCAGGTGTCCACACTCCTTGAGAGAGGACTAAAGTCACAGTCTTCTATAAATCAAAAGATCCAGTGAACTGTAGCTTTCTGAATTTAGCTTTTGAGCCAATCATGCTTTTGTAGTTTAAGGATTAGCTTATCAGGTATTTTTCTCTGCTCATCCTTAGGTAAATCGGTTCAATGGGGGGAGGGGTGAATATCCATCAAAGTACAGGAAAATTCCCTTCCCTATTGCAAAGCATCTTAAACTGCTTCTGTCCTAACTTTCTATCAACATGTACTTGACTATGTACATATAAATGCAAACTAATCTATACCTGATGTGCATGCATAATATTTATGGTGGTAAAAGTAGATCATTCTCAAAACATACAGAATACCTTAACTACCATTGTATGTCCAGGAGAAAGTGGATAATCCCAGGTCTATTGATTCAACCAAGTCAGATATGAGATGTATGCAGCCTACCCTGGAGAAAAAAACAATATAAAATGACTTAAATAAACTGATAATAACATTAGATGGTATTTTCAATTCATGTTTTGTTACTAGCACTAGAAAAGGAAGCATGACATGTTCCTTCATGAATGATATCAAGTTTTCATGATGAGAATTAAAGAGCCATTTCCTTGCCGATCTTGTGTAACTGAGAAGGTGACTCATCTTGACTGATACGTCACATGAGAACAGTCATAAAAGAGTTAATTTGCCCAACTGTGCTATCACTCAGCTCAGGTTGATTGGAAAATGCAGGAAGCTAGACAAATCCCAGGGTGGACGAGGGAAAGTAAATACAACGCTCCCGCATTAACCGAGAAGCTATTTGTGACTGCTAGATGCTGAAAGAGTGAAAATCCTTTTCTTTTCCATTGGAACAATATTGGGTATATCAACCAAGTCCAGGGGAGATTTCTTTCTTCAGGAATAGGGTGACCAATACAAAATGTTTTCCAGTGTGTGAGTGTGTTTATGTGTGTCTTTGTTTTAAGAGAGAAACATGAAAAATCATGAAGTTGGGTGTGTGGGTAGGGGATCAGGGAAGAAATGGGGAAGGGATTTGATCAAAATATATTGTTTACAAATTTAACCTAAATAATATTGAAGTGAAAGAAACTGCCGAGGAATGTTACCACATCACTTTTTTCTGTTTATATTTTATATATATTCCTCATAGTCTACAACTTTGCAATTATGGATTTATAAAATTCATCAGTGTCTGAATTTGAAGCCTCTCACTAAGAAATGTGAAGAAAAAAAATCATAGGCAAAATTTTAATCTGGGCTTGTCTTCTTAAAAAAAATACTAACATGATATACTTATGTGCTTGTGTTTCACATATGTCATCACATTCATATTATGCTCAGAGAACAACTTGTTGGTATTGACCCTCTCCTTTCAAAATGTGAGGGTTCTTTCCTTCCACCATGTGGGTCTGGAACATTGAACAAAGGCCACTTGGATTGAGGGCAAGCTTCTGTGCCAAGCCCCATCTCCCTGACTATCCTCTCATTCAGTACCATCCTTCCCACTTCTTTTTATGCCTCTGCTCCTTCTTTGATTCTTTTTTTTCATTTGTTCTTCTTTCTTTTAGAAGAAAAATTTCAACTGCCCTTCCTTTTCTGGGAAATTTAAACCATGAAGCTTTTGCATTCAGGATATAATCTGCCATTATATGATGATGAAATTTCTCTGTCAAGGGTAAAAGGTGACTCAATAGGCATAGCTTCAAATGGAAAGATATGCCCAAATTTTCAGACAAGAAAGCTGCCGACACCAGTGCCACAAAGCAGTGCTTGCAGGTATGAAGCAAGGGTTACTTTCATTCTAAGTTGTGGCAATTAGGAAACTATTCATAAATTCCAATGAGCTTATATCAAACCATAAAAGAGTTGGCATTCTTATGGGAAGAATAACACAAATTTAGTAGAGACCTTGAAAATAAAATGCAAAAATGTGTGGCAGATAAGACATAATTTTAGGTGGGAAGATGGTTCAATGGAAATATGTAGACACTTGAGAATTTGTGTGTGTGTGTGTGAGTGTGTGTGTGTGTGAGAGAAAGAGAGCGAAAGAGAGAGAAAGCAAGAGAGAGAGAGAGAGAGACATTCATAAAAGTGAGCATCTTCTTCCAAAAGGCTGTATTAGGAAATAAAAATCTGTGAAAATAAAAGAGAGTCTGGGGGGAACAGAAAGATTGAGAGATCACACACCAGGTGGGCGTGATAATTCCTGTGAATATTCCCATGAATAGTCTATGAGATCACTGGTTCATCTGTAAAAGTTTATACTCACCAGGAGGATGGGGACTTCAAGATGTTGAAGATTTGGGTCTGTTGCTATAGGAAATCAAATACAGAATCAACAATAAAGTTTGAATCACTTGAATTTTTAATGAAATCAATCCATTGAAAGTCATTTTCCCCCTTAGGCAGGCACTTTTATCCAGAAAACAGTGAAGGAAATAGTGAGTGAGAATTTCCCAGAGATGGAATTCTAGAAGGAAATGTGGACCTTTCAGGAGGCATTCGAGATACAGTGTATAAACCTTTTCAAACAATGGAATGGGAAGTTGTAACTGTTTTGAAAGAAAAGTAAAATCAGATGGGCATAGTGACCACAAGCATGATGGGACATGAGACATCAAAGGCAGGAGGATCACATCAGGGGCTAATTAGGTTTTCTGTTCAGCTCACGGGACCAGGAAATGTTTCCATTGAAGCAGTGGTAAAAATATCAAGACTTGAGAGAAGCACTTTTAAGAGACAGCACAAGTAGGTTGTGGACCTTGGTGATCTTAAGAAGCCTGAGGCTTCAACGTGAGGGCACTGATAGGAAGAGGAGAGAATGAGGGTGTGAGCCTGAGAGTCTAAGCCTGGGTATGAACCAGCCTATGGTCGTTCTGGAAACAAAGCAGGGAGTCTCAGGAAGGCAGGCTTCATGAACTTTTCATACTCTGGTTAGCATTTCTGTCACTGTTATACAAATGCCTTTGACTCACCACGGTCCTATTAACAGCACTGATACCCTTACACATTTAACAGCCAATATCTGGGCAGATTTATTTCTTTGCTCCATTGCTCTTGCCATACTTGGGATGAATAGACATTATTACACATATATCCAGTTTACACCACTTCATGTGTTGAAATAGTAATTTAGAATTAATAGGATTACAGACACATTGGAAATGCTATTTTCTATGATAGAGAATTTAAGGTGGGGTACATTTCTCATGTTGTGTTTCACGTCAAAGAGAAGTGAAATCTCATAACTTGATTGTGGAGATTAAGCATCAGGATCAATGGTGGATGTCATTAAGCAGAAAATTTCGATCCAAGCATAGAACCAGTTGGAATGGCTTCCTCTTAAAGTAATAAATTCCATGCCTTGGAGAATGTTCTCAGTAGAATATAGTTCATTCCTATGATTTTATTCACAGAAGAGCAGGATTGGTATGGCCAGGAAGTGTGTTAGAAATACAGACATTTGGCTCCTCCCCAAACCTGAATTTTAATAATTTGCACTGCAACTCCATTTGCTTGTGACTATTAGGTGACTATTACAACACCGAGCTAGAAAACATTTTCCCACTGACTAGATACATGAGTATACAACCTTGAGCAATTGGAAAGCAATACTGTTTTGTTTATGTCTGTCATTCAAGCTCCAAAGGGAAACAAGACATACAGACTCCTACTACCCTTGGCTTTTATGAAACTCACTTGCTGTGATATGCCATCTATGTTCAATTATATGGTGAGAACAGTGATGTGTTACATTTCAAAGTAACTTCACACTTTATAAATGGTGCGGCTAAAATGTGTTCCAATAGGTTGAGAACAGCGAAAGCAACCATGTTTGAAAGGTCTTCCTACCTTTTCCGTCCCAAAGCCTTCTCTGATTCTTAGTGCTGGGTCTGGGGCTGTCACTGTGGCTGCTTTTCTCCCTGAGAATTTGTTCTTGGGGACTTGTAGACACTTCCTTGTGAGAAACACAGACCAAGACTCAGTGCTCTCTTCTGTTTGCCTTTCTGTCCATGCACAGAGTACATTTGTTTCCCTTTACTTTTATTAATGGCATTGTCTAAGCCCTTGAGCTTTCCTTCTAAAAAAGAAAAAAAAAAAAAACCTCATCTTGTTTAGTTTTGAAAACCGTGCTAATTGTGGCAGGGATTCATTTATTAGCAGGGAAAAACACGTTGATAAATTGTGGTAGTAATTATATTTTGCTGTTTTTGAGAAAGCACATTCCTTGAGTTTTTTCCTCCAAATGGAAGGAATTTTTAATTAGCATAAATACTATATAGCTTCTCTGTCACAGGAAAACTTCCTAGAAATGAATAAGGCTTTCAGCTACTAACCTCTCATGACCTGATATTGTTTTGTGTGCTCACAATAACTGGTTTGTATGAAAAGCCCCCACTGTCAGCAAAGACACATCAGTGTTTACAAAGCCTCCAGTCCACAAGGAGAATTATCCTATCTTGAGAAAGTAGCTGATTTATGACAAGTGGCAATACCCAAGAACTCTTGGTTTTTGTGTTGAAAACAATGGCAAAAAATTTGAAACATTTTACTTCCTTGAGTTTGCAAGAGTCTTGCTCTTCACGATGGGCAATAAGCCTCCAGATCCTATCACCTTTTGTCTAATAATAACCCTATCCTTGATAAAAGGATATAAAGGGCATTTATCCTGGCTGAACAAAACATGAGTCTATGTGGACTGAAACATGAGCACACTATCAACAGTTGATTTCTCTGTTTGCTTGACAATTTCAAACCAACACTTCTTTTTCTGCTTTAATTTTCCACTTAGCCTCTGAGCAGAACTTACCTGTTCTCATGGATGCCTGTCTAAAGTGGGATTATAGTCTCCCTGGAAAATAAACAAACTTGGACATCTATGTCCTCGTTATGGAAAAATAATCAACAGTTATTTCACAAAGAATAGAAGAATATCTGTGCCATTCATTCACTCATTCATTCATTTATTCATTCATGCATTCATTCAAGATAGTGCAATGTAGCCAAGGCTGGACTCAAACTATGTTCCTGTGGCAGGCTTTGAACTTGTATTCTTCCTGATTACATTGCCCAAATACTGGGATTCCAGTTTTTCACCACTACACACACCCAACTATGAGAAGAATTTATTTTTAAGATAAGAAACAAAACATGTTTTGAACTCTTGTTGGTAAGCTGGCATTCCTTTTGCATCTGAATATCTAAAGCATGTTCTTGTTAATGAGCTGGATATTCCCTGAGTACTATGACCCCTTTGTTGCTATTTCTTAGGCAATGATTTTTATAAGATACTTTCTTTATTTACATTTCAAATGTTTTCCTCTTTCCTGGTTTCCTTTCTGGAAAAAAAAAATATTCCCTTCTGCTTCCCCCTGATCACCAACCCACCCTCTCCTGCTTCCTGGCCCTGGCATTCCCTACTCTACTGGGCATAGAGCCTTCACAGGGCCAAGGGCCTCTCCTCCCATGGATGACCAGCTAGGCCATCCTCTGCTACATATGCAGCTGGAGCCATGAGTCCCACCATGTGCACTCTTTGGTTGGTGGTTTAGTCCCTGGGAGCTTTGGGGGTTCTGGTTAGTTCATATTGTTGTTATTCCTATGGGTTTGCAAACCCTTCAGCTCCTTGGGTCCTTTCTCTAGCTCCCTCATTGGGAACTCTCTTAGGAAGTTTTAATTGCAAGTTCCTGCTTCTTTTTTTTTTTTTTAACTACTTTTATTGTATGTATATGGGTGTTTTTCCTGGGTATATGCCTGTGTAGCACTCTCCTGGGATCCTGATACTCAAGGAAGCCACAATGGAGTATGTGAGGCCCTCTGAGACTAGAGTTACAGATGTTACAGATGTTAGTGAGCTACCATGTAAAGTAGAATTAAATTCAGGTGTTCTGAAAAAGCAGCCTATGGTCTCTTAACTGCTGAGCCAACCCTGGGGCCCCAGTTCCCTCTTCTTTTGCCAATCATGTTTTTCACACATACATTCTTTCCTTCTAGATGTAGTATGGAATTCTTGAATCCCAGTTCTTTCAGGGTGCTAAAACCCCACTATGACAGAGCCTTCACCTTAAAGCCCTCACCTCAGAGCACTCACCTCAGAGCACTCACCTCAGATCATTCACCTCAGAGCACTCACTCACCTCAGAGCACTCACCTTAGGGCACTCACTCACCTCAGAGCACTCTCCTCAGAGCACTCACCTCAGAGCACTCACCTCTGAGCACTCACCTCAGAGCACTCACTCACCTCAGAGCACTCTCCTCAGAGCACTCACTCACCTCAGAGTACTCTCCTCAGAGCACTCACCACAGAGCACTCACCACAGAGCACTCACCCACCTCAGAGCACTCACCTCAGAGCACTTACTTCAGAGCACTCACTCACCTCAGAGCACTCACTCACCTCAGAGCACTCACCTCAGTGCACTCTCCTCAGAGCACTCACCTTAGAGCACTCACCTCAGTGCACTCTCCTCAGAGCACTCACCTCAGAGCACTCACCTTAGAGCATTCACTCACCTTAGAGCACTCTCCTCAGAGCACTCACCTCAGAGCACTCACCTCAGAGCACTCACCTTAGAGCATTCACTCACCTTAGAGCACTCTCCTCAGAGCACTCACCTCAGAGCACTCACCTCAGAGTACTCACTCACCTCAGAGCACTCTCCTCAGAGCACTCTCCTCAGAGCACTCTCCTCAGAGCACTCACCTCAGAGCACTCACCTCAGAGCACTCACTCACCTCAGAGCACTCACCTCAGAGCACTCACTCACTTTAGATCACTCACCTCAGAGCACTTTCCTCAGAGCACTCACCTCAGATCACTCACTCACTTCAGATCACTCACCTCAGAGCACTCTCCTCAGTCTTATGCATCCCTTCATGATGTTTCTCCTCATGGCCTGATAGAGACTTTTTTCATCATGTTTCATCACCTACAACACAGTCATTTTTTTATATGTGCCTCTGGCATGTTGGCATGTTAACATGTCTCTTCTAGAGAGTCTCCTGAGCTCACACAACTTATTCTTTCCATAGTTTGCCTTCAAAACATGAAAGCTTATTCTGACTTCTTTATTTCTCTAGTGCTGTACCCTGTTGCTACTGATGGAACATATCATAGTAGTATTTCAAGACAAATTAAGGTATGTCAATTAAAATGTGTAAAGATGCCACATTGATATTCTTGATTAATGTTATCCTTTGTCTAGAGAAAGAAATGAGGGATAAGCATCACTAAATCCCCTGAGAATGTTGAACTCAAGTAATGGCCACTTGTTATACATTTGTACTAACTATTAATATATGGATCTTTTTTATTTCATTAGTTAATTAATTAATTCACTATATATACTGATTGCAGCCCCTCTCCTTTCTTTCTGCAGTCCATACTCTCACCCTCCTTCTCCTATTCTCCCTCTTTTTCCTCAGAGAAGAGGTGCCCACACATGTGTGGTCCCTTTGTGCCCTGGCATTTCTAGTCACATTAGGACTAAGTGCATCCTCTCCCACTGAGGCCAGACAAGACAGCCCAACTATGGGAACAGGATTCAAAGGTAGGCAACAGAGTCCAAGCCAGAGACAGCTCCTGCTCCAGTTATTAGGGGACTGTCATGAAGACCAAGCTGTACACATGTGACATATGTGTAGAGGGCCTGGGTCCAGTCCATCCATGCTCTTTGGCTGGTGGTTCAATCTCTGTGAGCCACCACCAGCGCAAGTTAGTTGGCTCTATAGGTCTTCTTATGATGTCCTTGACCACTCCCCCTCTCAGCTTCCTCCATTCTTCCTACTCTTCTACAAGATTCCCTGAGCTCTGCCAATATTTGCCTGTGGGTCTCTGCATCTGTTTCTACCAGGTGTTGGATGAAGCCTCTAAGATGACAGTTATGCTAGACTCCTGTCTACAAGCATAGCAGAACATCATTAATAGCATCAGGGCTTGGCTCTCTCCCGTCGGGTGAGTCTCAAATTGGACCAGTAATTGGTTGGCCTTTCCCTTGATCTCTCCTCCATCTCTCTCCATTCATACCTTGTAGGTAGGGCAAGTTTTGGGTCAAAGGTTTTGTGAGTGGGTCGGTGGTCCCTTTCTTCCACTGCTTTGCTGCAGGAGGTGTCCACTTCAGGCTCCATATGCCCTGCTGCTAGGAGCCTCAGCTTGTGTCACCTCCATATCCTACCCTGTCCCAGGTCTGCTCTTTGTTCCATGGATATCCCACAATTTTCCTTCTCTCTCCCAGCCCTCCCTACCCCCATCTTTGCTCTCCACACACCTGATCCCATATTCCTTTAGATTTCAGAAAGCTCTAAGCACTTGGCTAAGAGTAACTAAATGGAAACTTTGGTTTAGTTTAACTTATTACAGGTCTTCCAGGCGACAAAAGGTAGACATGGTTCATTAAATCCATGACTGAATTGACTTCAGACAAGGTATTATAATACTGATATACAAGTGAAGACTTCCCAGGGATTTATCAGACAGAGCTAAAATTAGGAAATATGCATTGTGTTAATGCCACTTTAACTTATTCATAATTGTCACATTTGTGACTTTTTGAAACTCTTATGGTCATAGTCATCAAAATGTTAACTTTACTGATTCTCCGTTTCTCAAATGTTTTATTTTGAGCTTTACCCCCAATATTGAAAAGTAGCTATGTTTTCCTCATTTTTTTTGTCAAGAAGTCTAAACTGGAAAAAGGTTTGTGAACGTTCTAAGTTTCTTTGCATTACATAACTCTGTACATGTGTGTGAGTGAGTGAGTGTATGTGTGTGTATATGCACTCACTTGTGTACATGCACATATATATGCTGTGTACAGGTTATGTTTGTGACATATGTGTATGGAATGTGCATAGGCAAGCTTGTGCCCATATAGTTATGCCCATAGGCCAGAGGAGGATATCAGTTGTTTTGCTGTAGCACTCTCAACTTTACTGCCTGTGTCAGGGTCTCTCACAGATCTCAAGATGGGCTACTGGCCAGCAAGCCACACTGCTCCTCCTGTCTCTGATCCACACAGTGTTGGGCTAACAGGTTCCCATGCAACTATGCTTCATATTTTTAAAAATGGGTACTGGGGACTAGAACTCAGATCCTCAAGAATACAGAGCTGTGCTATTTCCCAGGCCTTTAAAACCACATAACATGACAGAAGTTGATAACACAGGATTTTGTGGACCCATCCTTTATGCCACAGAAACTTCCTAAGAAATAACATGCTCCAATGATCATGATGTTCATCCTAAAGGAGCATTGCTCTCTGAACTGGTAGTATATTTTAAATTTAATTTTGAAGTGTAAGATGGGATTAGCAACTGTAGAAGCTTCAATGTCTTAAAAATAATTGTTTTGCAATGTATTACTCAGCAAATGATTGTTCCCTAGTTAAATCTTTAAGCTTGCCTGTGCAACTGGGCAATCCTATCGAATGGATACAGGACTATATCCAAAATATTGTCAGGATCATCATGTGTAGTCCAAATGTATGTCCTATTAAGAAAATGTCTGATAATGAGATTAGCAATGATAATAGGAAGGGGAAGGCCTGGTGCCTGGATGATTATGAAAATACACAGTGCTCTAGCTTCATAGCCTCTATGCCCGCTCATTTTTTCAACCAAAACAGAATAACATATTATTGTCAAATTTTGAAAGAGGATTGTATACAGACCTTATTATCTCTGACAAGCTTTTTGATTTGAGGCAAGATGTAGATGAAAATCAAAACTATAAGCATAGACTTGATTGACTATGATTTTTAAAAAAAACAGAAACAGGACATAACCTACCTCCTTTCTTCTCATAGACTGTTAATACTGAGAGTCGTCAGAGAAAAACAAATTTTACCATTCTGAGACATATTAGAAGCAAGATTTAATTAACTACTGACTGGGGTGTGCTTTGGTCAGGAACACTAACTGGAATTCCCAGAGTAGTAGTTCTGAGTGTTATGGGAGCTATTTAAGGGCAAATCTATGTGCTTGGTTGATATTTTCCAAAAACTGAAACTCTCAGAATGCCAAGAAGTTACCTGGTCCTTGGCAAGGTAGGGCTTACAGGTTAACTTTTGGGTCTTACAAAATGATTCTGCCAAAAGATGTTTATCCTCATATAATGTGATGTAATTTCAGATTACAGTGAATGTAATGAAGGACATAACATGGTGGTGACATAGCTGATGATAAGAGTATGCTAGTTTGTTATGTCTTTGCCAAGAGAAGTTGAAGAAATATCATTTTCCCTACTATATGTAGGATAAGGATGATTAATCCAAATTGCCATGCAAAGATAAAAATGCTCATCTGTAGTAAAAAGCACACTTGCATCCATCTTTATGTAAGCCTTAATGAAATATTGAAAATTTCATAGGTTTGGGAAAACATTTAATATACTCCTAGCAGTAAATGGGACAAAGACATTACTTTCTTCCTTCAAATAACCACTAACATCTCCATTATCATCAACATTAATAGCAACTCCCACCTTCAAAAGACTTTTTAAAAATATGTGTCCAAAGAAGGTGCTGGCTTTTTAAGACACTTGACACTTTGTAAAACACAGCTACAAACATTTTCCCAAGACCTTAGAGCCTTATAGCAAAAAGCGCCTACACAGATGGTTATCTTTTATCTTCTTTGTGGTTTACACATATGTGAACTTTAGCAGATGAATTGTTTGGCTTTTAAAGCAGCACTTTATCTTATTCACAATCAGAGAAGTGACCAATGTGGAGTCTAATGCTATGTAGATATTTAGAATATAATTTTAAGATATTGTGAAATATGTACCAGAGTAGGCAAAATTCTTAATATGACAAACATTTATAATCATGTTGAATTTTTTTTGAAAAAGAAAATCATAAGTAAGTTAGGGAATATACAGTGTTGAAATGAAAAACAGCTAGAATCATTCACTCTGACATTGCTTGTAACATTTTATGCAATGCCAAGCACCCTGGTATTTGGAAACTTCGTGGGGAATGCATGATGAAATATTTCAAAGACCATATCAATGAATTATGGGTTCTCCAAAGGAAAGAAGAAATTCTTGGAATGTCATCGTGACACTTTCCTGACCATCTAAAGGAGAATTCATGGCAATAGGCAGAGCGTCTTAGGAGTTCAGAACATTTTATCCCCTTGGAATTTTACCCGTCTTATTTTCCTTCTCTAGAAAATGAGTTTGTATGAGTTTGTAACAGTTTTCTCATGCCTGTACTTAAAGAATTGTTGAACCTACTTACCTTTCTGCATGTTTGTCAGTCAAAATTCAACCTGATCTATAACCTGTTTTATTACCCCAAAACCTGAAACTATATATCCTCCAAAACAGAATACATTGAAAGATACTGCAGGAAAAATTTAAATTAAACACAAACTAGCATCTTTGCAAAGATCTTTTGGTACATTGAATATCTACTGAAGATATTCCCTTTGAGCCCTTGACATACATACACTATCCTCCTCGATGAATAAAGGCCTTGAATTCAGACAGAACTTCTGTGAAATGATGGAGAAAGGGAGCAGAAAAGGGTAAAGTTCAAAACTCTCTCTCTCTCTCTCTCTCTCTCTCTCTCTCCACTCTCTTTGCCTTCTCCTTCTCCATTTCTTCTTGCTTTCTTTCTTTATTTGAAGGGAAATGGAGGAGTAGTGGAGGAGGGGAAATTGGAGGAGGGACTTGGAAGAGTGGAGGGAGGGGAAACTGGTTAGGATGTGTGAGAAAAGAATAAAAATATCTTTAGGTATTTATAGTCCCACTTTAGCTAAGAGTAAACAACTTAAATTTTATTAAAAAGAATAATGCATTGTGTACACTGCACTAAGAGCATTTTATTCAGTAAATCAATTTCGCTATCTTGTTGTGAATTACTTATCCATTTCAAAAGTGTTTTTACATCAAAGACTAATAATAAAGGGTGATGGACTTTGTTTGCATTCCAAGAGTGATTAATCATCTAACTAATGAAGTCCTTGAAGCTGATAAATAAAAGATTAAGACTACATGACTGTGTGCTCCTTTTATACCAAAATACCACAATTTGGAAACTGAGAATAATAATCAAAAATTCTGGGAATTTGGATGGTGTGGCTGGATAGTCCTGCATCTGCCACCTCTTTGTTGTGATTCAGTGGGCTTCATTCCCACTATCATGTCCAATAGCAGTAAAGGTTAGTCACGGCATGAATATCAGCATAATGTTTTAAAACAATTAGTACTAAGAAATGAGCTGTAGGTCTTTAAAATTAGAGTTAAAAATCGAGCTAAATTTTTTAGTATAGATAAATGAAATTTATGAAACATAAAAGAAAAAATATTCAAACTATATCATGGAAAAATTGTAGGAAAGATACTTTGTTATAAAAACATAGAATTATAAGTAAAAACTAATGGTTTATGACTTGTAGCAAAGTACTTCAAGGAAAAACACTGTAATCTTGGGCCACAGGGACACCTACTTATGCATTCTGCTTTTATTTCCTCAGATGTATGGAGAAGGATCTTACTGAACCTTGCAATCCAGATAGATCATGCTTTAATCAGAGAGTATCTGCCTTCAAGTTGGATGATATAGATCTAGAAGGTCTTTGGATGTGATCTCTTGCCAGAGCAGCCATGTTTTGGGAATAAAATTCCTCTAGACCAGATAAGCTTGGTCCTCTTATATAACCAGTATACTTTGGGATTCTGCATAATGCTCTTGATTATGAACTCAAGCATGTGTAGGTTTGTGGAATAAAATTCCTCTACACCAGATAAGCTTGGTCCTCCTTTGGGATTCTTTGGGATTCTGCAGCTTAGAAAGCCAAGTTGAAAAGTATAAATAGATAATAGAGAATTATAATGCTTCTTTGCTTTCATAATAGCATAACTGTTACATATATACTAATGTGATAAATTATAATCATTTTCACTCACCCATTTCCCTCTCTCTTCCCTCTTCCTTTCCCACTGGAACCCTTCTTCTCAACTACTACTACTCTTACATTTATCTCTTCTTTTTGTGTATGACACACTGAGCATAATTAAAGGTTTTGCCTGATCATGGGAGGAAATTCATTACCTGAAGCAAAGACAGCTTAGCAGTGGTTATACCATTGAAGAAAATAGTAGGTTTCCCCAACAACTGTTAACTTTCAATAAGCATGAAACCTCAGCTATATGTGTGATGATATGATTATGAACTCAAGCATGTGTAGGTCTTAAGGAGATAATTACAGATGGTTTCAATTGAACAATACGCTAAGTATCTGGACTGTCCTTCAGTCTCTGCTTCAGAGTATGCCTCTGCAACTCCTTCCATGGGTATTTTGTTCCCCCTTCTAAGAAGGAATGAAGCTTCCACACTTTGGTCTTCCTTCTTCTTGAGTTTCTTGTGGTTTGTAGATTGTATTTTGAGTATTCTGAGCTTCTGGGCTAATATCCACTTATCAGTGAGTGCATACCATGTGTGTTGTTTTGTGATTGGGTTACCTCACTCAGGATGATATTCTCCAGATCCATCTGTTTCCCCAAGAATTTCATAAATTCGTTGTTTTTAATAGCTAAATAGTACTCCATTGTGTAGATGTACCACACTTTCTGTATCTATTCCTCTATTGAGGGTCATTTGGGTTGTTTTCAGTTTCTGGCTATTATGAATAAGGCTGCTATGTACATAGTGGAGCATGTGTCCTTATTAGATGTTGGAGCATCTTCTGGGTATATGCCCTGGAGTGGGATAGCTGGATCCTCTGGTAGTACTATGTCCAATTTTTGGAGGACCTGCCAAACTGATTTCCAGAGTGGTTGTGCCAGCTTGCAATCCCACCAGCAATGAAGGAGTGTTCCTCTTTCTCCACAACCTCTCCAGCATCTGCTGTCACCTGAGATTTTGATCTTAGCCATTCTGACTGGTGTGAAGTGGAATCTCAGGGTTGTTTTGATTTGCATTTCCCTGATCACAAAGGATGTTGAACATTTCTTTAGGTGCTTCTCAGCCATTCTTTATTCCTCAGTTGAGAATTTTGTTTAGCTCTGTACCCCATTTTTAATAGGGTTATTTGGTTCTCTGGAGTCTAACTTCTTGAGTTCTTTGTATATATTTGATATTAGCCCTCTATCAGATGTAGGATTGGTAAAGATCTTTCCCCAATCTGTTGGTGGCCGTTTTGTCCTATTAACAGTGTCCTTTGCCTTACAGAAGCTTTGTAAGTTTATGAGGTCCCATCTCTACCTGGGATTCCTTTCCATATTCAGTCTTCAAACCCAGACATTATTGTGGATGTTAGCAAGTACTGGTTGACAGGAGCCTGATATAACTGTCTCTGGAGAGGCTCTGACAGTGCCCAACTAGTACAGAAGTAGAGACAACAACCACCCATTGGACTGAGCATAGGATCCCCAATGAAGGAGCTAGAAAAAGGATCTAAGAAGCTGAAGGGTTTGCAGCACCTTAGGAGGAACAACAATATGAACTAACTAGTACCCTCAGAGCTCCCAGGGACTAAACCATCAACCAAAGAGCACACATTGTGGGACTCATGGATCCAGCAGCAAATGTATAGCAGAGGATGGCCTGGTAGGTCATCAGTGGAAAGAGCAGTCCTTGGTCCTGTGAAGGCTTATGCCCCAGTGTAGGGGAATGCCAGAGCCAGGAAGTAGGAGAGTGTGGGTTGGTGAACAGGGGGAGGGGGAAGGAAACAGGGCTTGTTTTTGTTTGTGATATTTTTTGGAGGGGTAACCAGGAGAGGAGATATCATTTGAAATGTAAACAAAGAAAATATCTAATAAAAAAAAGAAAAAACAAAAAGAATATGCTAGGTATGCCATAATCAGATGTTTTCCCCTACACATCTCCCCAACTTGTGAGTTTTTTGCCTCCTGTGGTGTGTGTGTGTGTGTGTGTGTGTGTGTGTGTGTGTGTGTGTGTTGTGAGGGAATGATACACCTGTCCAATTTAGAGACTGAGTATTCCACCATGTTGAACACTTACCCATTGCTTTAATAATTTCCCATTACTGGGTAGTTGATGGGATCCTGTGCTCCAGGTATTGCTTCAGCATGGTACATCCATCCACTTATTCAACTCAATAGGATTATGGAGAAGGATTTCCACTTTTATTGCCTTCTAGTCCAGGTAGAGGAGATGAGGTTCATACTCAGGCTATTGTAGAGTCTTGCTTGAAGTTTCTATCTGTGAATCCTACTTAGATGTGCTTGTAGTCTGTGACTATCACACAATGAAGAACAGAAACACAGAACCTTAATTCTGACAATATTTACAAAGCAGTGCTTTATTATGGCATCCCTTATGTGGATTGGTTGGAGAAAATAACCCTTTCTTTGGATTTAATACTTTGGTTGTAGGCCATAATAAGGAGAATATTAGCGAATAGTGAGTAAGAAGGCCTATTTTTCTGTGATAATAGTTAACCATTTGTGACAACTTTACAAAACTATATGTAAAAATACAGGTATGTTTTAGACAGTAATACTCAGGTACAACGCAGTCTTGACCAACACTCTAATGTTCCCAGTTCTTGCATCATTTGCTAATTCATTTTATTAAAAATGCAACCCCATATGAAGAACAATATCAACAAACTGAATCACCCAGAGCTCCCAGGGACTTAACCACCAACAAAAGAATATACATGGAGAGAGCTATGACTCCAGATATGTATGTAGCAGAGGTTGGGCTTATCTGATATCAATGAGAGGGGAAAGTGGCCTGACACCCTAGCATAGGGGGAATGCTAAAGGGATGAGGCAGAAATGGGGTGAGTGGGTAGAGGAGCACCCTCATAGAGGCAGAGGGGAGAAAGGAAAATGGGATGGAAGGGGGGGTTGTGGAATGGTAACTGGGAAGCAGAATATCATTTGAAATGTAAACAAATAAAATGATTAATAAAATATATATTGTTGTTTGTATATGTCACTCAGTAGTATCTTCAAATATCTGTCTCATTGACTTAGAAGCACATGAACAATTTAATCTAATCTTAACATCTATCATAGGATAAGTTTAATTTATATTATCAGGTATTAGAATAATTATCTATTGCATAGTGATTCATGTGCTACTTTTTATTTGTTTAAACTTTCACCATAATTAGTGACAGTTGTGCATTGCTCAAACCAATACACATCATTTATTTCTTTCTCAATATTTAATTCTGGTAAAAAAATTGATTTCATAATGCTATTTGGAAAAGTCCCTTGGCACTAATTTTGTTTAAAATCTCACTTTCTTTTTATTATTATTATTATTAGATGTTTTCTTTATTTACATTGCAAATTTTATCTCTTCAGAAAACCTCCCTATCCCATGCTTCTTCTCCCTGCTCACTAACCCACCCACTCCCACTTCCCTGTCCTGGCATTCCCCTACACTGGAGCATCAAGTCTTTACAAGACCAAGGGCCTCTTCTCTCATTGATGTCCCACAAGGCCCTCCTCTGCTACATATATGGCTGAAGCCTTAAGTCCCTCCTTGTGTACTCTTTGGTTGGTGGTTTAGACCCTGGGAGCTCTGGGGGTTACTGGTTTGTTCATATTGTTGTTCCTCCAGTGGGGGGTGCAAACCCCTTCAGCTCCTTGGGTTCTTTTCTAGCTCCTCCACTGGGGACTTTGTGCTCAGTCCAATGGATGGCTGTGGGCATCTACTTCTGTATTAGTCGTGCACTGTCACAGCCTCTCAGGAGTCAATTATATCAGGCTCCTGTCAGTAAGCACTTGTTGACATCCACAATAGTGTCTGGGTTTGGTAACTGTATATAGGATGGGTCCCTAGGTGGGACAGTCACTGGATGGCCTTTCCTTCAGTTTCTGCCCCAAACATTCTCTGTGTTTCCTACTATGGGTATTTTGATCCCCCTTCTAAGAAGGACCAAAGTTTCATTCTATATTGATTATAGCAATTAATTTCACTGCCATTGTAGTGAAAGCTACATTATTTTAAGAAAGGTGCATGTGTTTACTTTTATATTCATGTATATAATACACTTACTTTGTATATAATACACTTTGTATATAATACACTTTGTATATAATATACTTTGTATGACTAATAAGGTATTTCACATACATTATTTCATTGAGCTTCTTAAAATGGCAGACTACAAGAGAATGATGTAACCAACTACCAACATTAGTGAAAATACATGTGGGTAAAATTCTTTTCAAGTTCTTAAAATCCACCAATAAGAAATATATGTTGAAAATTCAGAATTTTTCCTCCTTTTATCTTATCCTATTTTTCTTTTTAAACTGATTCTGAAACATATCAATATCAATAGTCTAAAATAGGTAAAGAGCAAAAAATGCACATCTACACATTAAGTACTCAATTTAAAGGGGAAAATATATAGTTGAAACTATCCTTGACATACACA
The DNA here is from genome assembly GCF_008632895.1 of Mastomys coucha. Classification (NCBI taxonomy): domain Eukaryota; kingdom Metazoa; phylum Chordata; class Mammalia; order Rodentia; family Muridae; genus Mastomys; species Mastomys coucha. Next base: position 83,386,285 of record NW_022196894.1, read on the forward strand.
TATTGTATTATTGGATTTATTCATTCATATTTAATGAATAATTTTTTCCTACACCCATGCTTCAAAAAGTAGACTCTTTTCTCTTTTTATTTATTATTCTCTCATTCAATACATCTGAACTGCAGCTTACCATCCCTCCACTTTTCTAGTCCCCTTCCCTTTAATCTCTCACTCCCTGTAGATCTACTGCTCTTTCCTTTTCATTCAGAAAAGAGCAATCCCTAGAGAGAAATCAACAACAACAATAACCAAAACCCAGGATAGGTAAAACAATCTTGTACAGTAAAAGAACTTCTGGGGTTATTACCGTCCTTGACTTCAACCTGTACTATAGAACAATAGTAGGAAAAACTGTAGTGTGTTGGTATAGAAACAGACAGGTTGATCAAGGAAAAAAGACCTTGCAATATACCCACAAACTTACAGCCACTTATTTTTTGACAAAGGAGGCAAAAACCATACAATGGAAAACAGAAAGCAGCTTCAATAAATGGTGCTGGTCATCCTGCACAATACTCAAGTCAAAATGGAAGAAAGACATCAATATAAAATCAGATACACTAAATATTATAGAAGAGAGACTGGGAATATCCTTGACCAAATGAGTCTAGGAGAAAACTTCCTGAACAGAACACAAATAACTCAGGCACTAATATCAACAATTAAAAATGGGATTTGATGAAACTAAAACATTTTTGTAAGGCAAAGGACTGTGTTGATAGGACAAAATTGACAGCATTACAGAATGGGAAAACTACACTGGATGGTGGGTTTGAAACATATTAATATCCAAACATCCCAATAAAATATCTTATAACCAAAATAAAGAAATAATTCCAAAAGTTAGACAGCAACAAACCAAATAACCCAATTAAAAAATGGGGCACAATACTAAAAAGAATTATCAACAGAGGAATCACTAAATGCAGAGAAGCACATGAAGAAATGTCTAAAGTCCTTAGTCATCAGGAAAATGCAAATCAAAATGATTCTGAGATTCCACCTTACACCTGTCAGAATGGTTTTGATCAAAAACACAATGACAGCACATGTTCGAAAGTTTGTGGAACAAGGGGAACACTCCTCCATTGCTGATGGGAGTGCAAACTTGTACAACCGCTCTGGAAATCAATCTTGGTGGTTTATCAGAAAATTGATAATAGTTATACCTCAAGATTCAACTATACTGCTTCTAGGCATGTATACCCAAAAGATGCTCCATCTTGTCACAAGGACATTTCTTCCATTATGTTCATAGTAGCTTTGCTCACAATAGTCAAAATTGGAAACAACCCAGATGCCCCTCAGTGGAAAAAAATGGATAAAGAAAATGTGATTTCTTTACACAATGGAATACTACTCAGCTGTTCTAAACAAGGACTTTGTGAAACTTGCAGACAAATGGATGAAACTAGAAAATATCATCCTGAGTGAGGTAACCCAGACCCAGAAAGACGTGCATGGAATATACTCACTTATAAGTGGATATTAGCTTAAAATACAGGATACCTCTGCTACAATCCACAGACCCAAAAAGCTAAATAACAAGGAGCCCAAGGCAGGATGCTTGCATCTCAGCCAGGAGGGGAAAAAATAATCATTGGAGGTTGATGGCGGGAGGGAAGTGAGTAGAGACATGATGAGGAGTGGATCATAATAGGAGGATCATATATAGGGAGAAACAGAGAGAGAGGGCAGGGAGAGTGAATTGAAATTTCTGCAGGGGTGGACAGTATGTCTCTAAGACATGACAGAGAACTGGGATAGGGAAGGCTGAAGAAAGTCTATAAGGGTGACTCTAGCTGTGACCCTTAGCAGCAGGAGATATGGAGTTTGAAGTAGCCACCTTCTATAGGCCAGCAGGACTCCCAGTGTAGGGATACAGACAGACACAATATTTTCAACAATATTTCTGCTAATATGATTCTCTCTTCTTGCCCATCCTCCTAAAACTCAAGTTTACTCCCTTTTTTTTTCTCTGCCACTCATATCATCTACTAGATTCTTCACATTTCACATGCTTGAGAAACTCTGAGTCTCATCCAGATGCTAGCCTCAATATGTCTAACATATTAGTATTCATCCAATATGTTCTGGGTACTTTATATAATTGTCTTTCCATCCATCTTAGGAGGTTTTATAATCTTAGGAGCTATGTATTTTATCTCTATTATATTTTCTAATGCTGCTTTATTTTATCATGCTCTGGGATTGTACACTCTATCAGTCATTGCTCTTTTGACCACATGAGTCCTTCTCAAAATATTGTATATCTGGATATTACAATAAGAATTCAATGCTAGTCTAAGTGTTGTGTTTATAGTATTAGTGGATATTTATTTTGGAGTCTGTAGCTCTTATTTGAAAATCTTAGAGATTTTCAAGTTGTGAATCTATGCTTTGTTGACCTTTATCACTCGAGGTCATCTGAGATCTATATTTAGGATTGAACTTTCCAAAAGAAATGTTCTCTAGTTTCTAACACATTAATTAGTGTTTTAACATCTTAGAGTTATTGAAGTCAATTTTGTTGACTAAGAGTAATTTAGTGACTTTAAAATTAATCCCCACATTCTCATGGATAACTCTGTTTACAAAATATGTGGCAGACATTAGTATATTACTTATAATTGAACTTGTAGTAGAATAATCTCCACTACCATTTTCTATATTTGAACATTGTTCTCATTTGTGCTTTCCTTTGTGTTGTTCCTCTTTATGGTGGTAGGTTTACTGGAGAAGTTAGTCCAGCATTTCTCAGCAGGAGGCTACACTCTCTACTTATTCTATTCACAATAGTGTCATTGATTCTCAAATATTGTCTCATTTTATCCTAACAACTTTAGTCATACTTTTTCTAGATGAAGAAAAGTACTTAGATATTATCTTAGTCAGGATTTCTATTCCTGCACAAAACATCATGGCCAAGAGGCAAGTTGGGGGAGGAGCTTACACTTTCACATTGCTGTTCATGACCAAAGGAAGTCAGGACAGGAACTTATACAGGGTACGAACTTGGAGGCAGGACTGGATGCAGAAGCCATGAAGGAATGGTGCTTACTGGCTTTCTTTTCCTGACTTGCTCAGCCTGCTTTCTTACAGAACCCAGGACTACCAGCCCAGGGATGGCACCACCCACAATGGGCCCTCCCACCTTTGATCACTAATTGAGAAAATGCCTTACAGCTGGGTCTCATGGAGGCATTTCTCAAGGGAGGCTCCTTTCTCTGTGATAACTCTGGTTTGTGTCAAGTTGACACAAAAAAACCAACCAGTATAGATATGAACTAAAAATTACCTTAGTAATTTAGAAGAGCTAACTATTCATAGGACTAAGAGCCACATGTGAATGTTTATGCTGTGTCCCTGTTCCTATATACACACATACTTAATGGCATGTAAGACACTAAATAATACAAACATCCTTGAACAATATACCACTGGACTTCACTGCAGGTGTCCTACAACATATACCATTTAAATTTTAACATCAAGATTTTACAATATCTTTTGTCACATGCACATTAATTTATATGTTCTTCATCTATTACCTTATTTTGTATTCTATGTAGTTTAATGTAAACTATTAATATGACTACACATTTTCTGCAATGCTCTAAAATGGCATTTTGGTTTGATATTTTCCTTTTTCTTATGTTACTATGAATGAATAGAAAACAAGAGCATATCTCGTGAATTTTGATAAATGCATTAAATATAGAATATTTTGCAAATTTGAGTTAGGTTTTTGTGTAGATACTTTCAGAAGATACTTTTTCAGTTTCCATCATATGTTTGTATTTTGCTACCAAAGCAAGATTTGCATGTACCTTTTGTGACCTGTGTATTTCTATGTGTATTTGAGATTGAACCTACAGACTTGTACATTCCCAAACAAGATTTTTATTCTACTTCCAAATCACTCAGAAAAGATTTAAGATTCCTTACATGAAAATATAAAATAATAATTTCTACAGGTTGAAAACTTTTACACAGGCTGATAGGTGATGGTATATATTAAATGGAACTAGGGAGAAGGCTTACATTCAGGTCACATACAGAATTTGCATCTAAATAGTCAGAAATATTCCCAATTAGATTGACATCAGAATGATGGAAATCTTACAGTCATCTGTTATCATAGAATCTCAAGCCCAATTTAAGAAAAAAAAAAGACTACAGAAAGCTCTTTAGCCCTGGTATATTGCAAAAAAAGATTTCCACAGAAGAAGATTATATCTATCTCATTCTACAGCATCCTTAGAGAGTCTGTGGAAAAGCATCTTGGGTAGGCTCCTCACTGTTTTGGTAACCTTGGGCCTGACATCTGGGAGTCATAATGCATTTTTATTTTTGGACTGGTTCTCATTGAAGTTTTTCCTCTAGCCTCACAAAAAGATTGGATCTAAAGCTAGGATTCTGAGAAAAGTAAGCCTGGGATTTGGCTATGATACAAGTCTTGGAAACTGTGGTCTGTCTTGGGTTTCCTTCCCTAGAACAAATATTCTCTCAATTTTAAAGAGTGAAGAATGATGTTCACCTCACCCTATATTTTGATTTGTTTTAGAGTAAATCCCTGCAGCTTTTCAGGATCATAGATATATGCAATAAATTATTAAAGATATTGGTGGCCAAATTACATTAACAATTCATGATAGGTAAATTTTGCAGCCACAAAAACTTACCACAAACATAGCAGCTTAAATCATAAAAAATGTATTGCCTCACACATCCTGTGGTCCAGTAATGTGGGTATGCTGGACGATGTCCTTGAAGTAGGCTTCCCAAGACCACAATCAGCTTGTCAGCAGGGCGAGTCCCTGATGGAAGACTCTTGGGAGGAATCTGTTTCCAAGTTCATTCAAGTTGATGGCCAGATTTAGTTCCTGTGTTTCTAGGCCTAATGGTTCTGCCTTTGCTAGCTTCAGCTGCTGAGTAGTTTTTATTCCTCAAGGCTGTCTCAGTTTTTTCTAATCCTGTACTGGTAGCACCTTCATTATCCTGTGCTAATCCACTTCTCTCACTCACTTTTTCTCCCCTTTCCACAAATTACCATGATACTCCATAAACTCACAACAAAAAGTCTGAGTGACTGTCATTTACAATAATGGTTTTTGATTTTAGGATATTCTGAATTATTTTATCTTGTGTAAATTTTATAACTATGCCATTCAGTCATGAGTGCATGCTTATAAGCAATATTAAACTGATATTTAATTAATATAACATATAGTATATATATATGTATATATGTATACATACGCATATATATGCATATACATGTAGAGAGAGAGAGAGAAATGAAGAATAGAAGTTGAAGATAAATAGATTAAAATGAGCCTTTTTAGTCTTTTTGCCAATCCCTTAGGTTAATCACTTATTCTTGGCCCTCTCTTATTAGTGAGTAAGAACAACAATAATGTACCATAGCCAGGTTTGATAGTAGACATCTGCAAGCAAAGGTAGGTAGATTTGAACTCTGAGTTCATCCTGGGCTACATGGCCATGAATTATATCCAAAATAAATTCAACATTTGGAAAAGGTGTGATGGGAACTTGAACTTTGAGGTGTGTGATTCCAAAGCCCATGCTTTTAAATACCATGTTTGCCAATGTTCATCTTTTATTAGCAGTTGTGCTTATCAAAGCTACTGACACTCATGGTCTTATAATGGTCATTCCTTATCCTCTATTTAGAGGACAAGTAGAAGGGGACTAAATATGCCTGCATATTAAACGTGCAAGATTTGGAGTGGGAATAACAGAGGTATAGTAGCATCTACACAATAGTAAATGGCCAGCCTTGAAAACACACAGGCAAGTACCATGATACAAACTAAGCAGTTGTACTTATACATTAGGAACATGCATGCAATAGCAATTAATGGATAAAAGAGGACATGAATATAAAAGATGTTGGTACATGGATGTATTGGGTTGGGGGAAGGGTAGGAGGGCGTGGTGGTGCACGTCTTTAATCCCAGCACTTGGGAGGCAGAGGCAGGCGGATTTCTGAGTTCGA
>NW_022196894.1:83392455-83407462 GCF_008632895.1 Mastomys coucha
AAAAAAAAAAAAAAGAACCTCAAAACAATAAAAGAAATAAACATAATTAGATTTTCAAACCTTGAAAATTCTTTAGACTCTTATATGGCGAAACAGCAAATTCAGTGTGAGTTGGTACATAGAGAGTTTATGATCTCTTTAGGAAATATATGTGTTCTCTGTAATAGCCCAAATCAGAAAATTAATCTATAATGCATGAAGTTTCATGAAAGGTTTATATATTGTTTTTTGAAATGACATGTGTCCAGATTGAGAGTTTAACAGTGTAGGAAACAGCTATCGTAGAAGCAATTTGTAGAGAATAATGAAAAACAGGCATCATAACCTGTTATGTATCGAAAATGAGTTTTTGATCCTTATCTCTATGTAAGGGCATGATAAAAACTATGTTAAACTTTTATTTTAACAATTTCATAAAAGATGTTAAACACAATGTTACAAAACACATGCTCTATATTTAAGAAATTTTAGTTCATGGAAAAACATAATTCCATTTCTCTCCATTGCTCATTATAAATCTCCTCCTCCTTTTCTAAAGCACGCTAATAAATCACTCCTGGCAGAGTCAAATGCTTTCAACTCTGGAGTCAGCACCTCTCTCTTACTGACTGGCCACGTTCTTCTAACAAAGTTTGCATTGTCCATACTGGTGTCAAGAGGGTGGGACTCATACGTAGTTTCTTTTTTCTTTTGATCTTCTATTTTTCTTGCAAGCTTCTGTCTTCTGCTTTACTTGTCTTAGCTGTGAATAATCTCTTTTGTGCCAACTTGTGTTGAGTACAGCAGACAGATGCAGAATGAAGCATCCAGTCCCAGGGACAAGCTCTACATCATGTCCATGTTAGATGCAGTACTTTATAAGCTAAAGCCCATAAGCATGTTTTCTATTGAAAAACCCAGAAGGAGTATTTTTCCAGCATGCCAGAAACAGGATTAAGCTTGTACCTTACAGCAATTCCTGTTAGGAAAATAAGGGCCTAAAATGTGAACTGAGTTACTATAGTTGTTCAGTATATGTCTTGTAATGCCTAGAAAATTTGAGGAATAACTAGTAGAAAAATACTGTCTTATAGCCCTTTTCCCTCCCTCTGCCCCAAACTATTTTCCTGTAGGATTATCTTTTCCCAGGCAAATATGTATGTAATATGTATGGACATTGAAAAAGAGAGTCTCTCTATTTCAAAGTCAGAATCAAACAAAAGAATCAAGAAAACAAACATTAAGTCAGAATGCAAGAAAAGGAAGGAAAAAGAAAGGAAAGATGGAAGAATTGATCTGTTGTGTTAAATATTACTTTAGAAAACTATCATACATAGTAGCTATTTTCTGATGCTTACAAGTTATTTTTGTACTTAGTTACACCCTTTTGCATACTCCTTCCAACATGGGTATGATGTACAGCGTGCCCCTGGGATTGGATAACTCATTGCTTGCATGTGTCTGCCATACTCAACACAATTTGTAATAAAAGACATTATTCACAGCAAGGACAAATAAAAAATAAGGCAGAAATTTGCAAGAAAACAGAATATCAAAAAAAAAAAAAGAGAGAAACTGCATATGAGTCTCAGGACAAGGAACCTGAGGAAACTCCTTTAAGATTGTAAGATAGGAGAAAAATGGTATGGTCTCCTGTGAGCCTGTAGTCTCGACACTTCTGCTGAGGCTGCAGCTCTCTGCTGCTGAGGTCTGTGGCTATACAGTGCATCAGTTAGTTATAAAGGAGGCAGTGCATAATTGTGAGATATTTTATTATAGGAAAGAGAAAATTGGCCGGTCATGACTGTGGAGAGAAAGAGAAAAAGGAGAAGAAGGGGAGGAGAATAGAAGGAGAGAGAGAGAGAAAGGAAAGGAAGAAAACAAGAGAGCAAGAGAGGGCAAGAGAGGATAAAGAGAAAGAGAGAGAGAGAGGAAGAAGGCAATAGAGAGAGGAAGAAGGCGAGAGGGGAGGGTGCAAACTTCCCCTTATATTGTATGAGACGGGCTGTCTGTCTGTCTGTGGGGCAGGGAACGCCTGGCTATGGTCACATGACTGGGGGTAGGGTCCAACTAGAATGCTGGGACTTGAGCATTGTCTACTTGACAGAGCACACGTCTCCTGTGGGAGCAGCTGTGGGGGGTTGGGACTGAAGCAGGAGCCAGAAACCCAGGAGTTATGGCCAAACACCTTCTCTCCCCTGCAGACAGAGATTACCCACTGAGGCTCCAGAGTTCTAGAGTTATACTTGACTGGGCCCAGGTTGCCTGAACAGACCATTGCCCTATGGAAACTTCATAGAATGTGAAGCAGAAGACATGCTTTTGCTTACTTTCTCTTTAGAATGATCTTGGGGAAACTAATGAGACCCCCTAATCTTAATTTCTGTATCAATAAAATAAAGCCCAAAGAAATATAATTAATTAGACACTGAGTTAATTAAAACCTAGCTGGCATGACACCCAATATGTAACAGAAGCTGACCTTAATTTTAAAACTCTTGACTCTCCTTCAGTCTGTTTCACAAGTGTAGATATTATAGGTGTATGTCACTGAGATCAAGTGATGTCATATTTTATGAATATCATGAAAAATTGACTAGCATCATTGAGGGGAAAACTTCTAGGAAGTGTTTCTGAGAACACAAAGAAACTGTGTTCCAGAGATAGCCAAGGTTGTACCTTGTGCTGCAGCTGGAGTTGATAATGTATAAGAGTTACACAGGGAGTGCTGGTTTTGAAGGCATGAAGATGTCATGAAGAGCAGCTGAGTCTTGTCACTGTGAGAGGCCATGGGAGGCCATTGATGAAGGTGCAGCCTCAGGTGCAGTTGATGGCCCAGGACTAAGAGGGTAATGTAAAGATTTGAGGCTTGGCACCATGAACAGAGCCTATGAGTAGCTGTTAGTGAAGCGTAGTTGCAGCAGAAGATGCTAGTGTATTAGAGATGCCAGTAACATGGAATGACCACCAAGAACAGCCATATCAGTGGAGTAGATCAACCTGAGCTTAGAGTGCTTACAGAGGGAAGAGCTGGAGAAATGATAGAGGAGCCCAACAGATTGTGACTGAATAATAGACATAGAGTTTGATTTGCTTTTGATTGTGACTATGCCCTGACATTTTTCCCTCTTGAAGTAAGAAAGTATTTTAGTGGATCCTACAGTTAAGAGACTTTGAGTTTAAGAAGAGTTTAAACTGTAGCCCAGGCTGGCCTTGAACTCGTGATCCTCCTGCCTCTGCCTCCTTCAGCAAATCCTACTGGCTTGTGCCACCACAACTGGCATGATTTCATTTTGTTATATAACAATAAATAAAGTAAATACAACTGAGAAGAGGACATAGCCTTAGAAGTTATGGTAGGAGATGCTAAGTGGTGATGTGTTCTGATGTATTTTATTTTGTTGTTTCCCTGCTTCATTGCCTTACTCTTCTATACTTCCCTTTCTCTTCACAGTCATTCATTTTCTTATTTTTCTTTATTCTTTGCTTTCTATTGTTTGATTTTCCTCCTTTAAATTAATATTTCTGAAATCTAAAATTTTAGCAAATGTAGTGAGAACAAATATTTCTTTGACATCATCAGACATTTGGGGTCCTAGAGCTAAAAGTGAACACACTTCCCCACCCTTAACGAAGAAGCTACACAAAAAGTAAAAATAGTTTTTTATTTATCAAGGGCAAAAGAAAGACTCTTAAGGTTAGGCCCCAAGTCCAGCAATAGATAGCCAACACATACAGATACATGCACACGCACACACATGCATGCACACACACACACACACACACACACACACACACACACAATATCAACCTTATCCTGGAAGTTCTTTATCTCATAATGTTAAGCCACTATATAAGTGAGTATACAGTATGACTTCTGGTTTGGGTTCTTTATAGGATTCCTGTGTGTACAAAGAAGTGTCTCTGCTTTTTCCTTTGGATCTTTTTCTTCTTTTGCTGCTTGACCATATTCTAATTCATTGGTTTTGATTCAATTTATTGGATTCCATTATATTATTATTCACTAGATGCTTTTTTGTTTACAAATGAGATATAAATTGGGTAGATCCAGAGGAAGTGGAGGTGAGAAAAACTGGAAGGAGTAAAGGGAAGGAAACAATATTCAGAATATCTAATATGAGAAGAATATTATTTTAATTGAAAAAAGGATTTTTTCATCTAATACATCCCAACCACAGTTTTTGTGTTCCACACTCCTCTTAGCTACCCCTACACCTCTCCTTTCTTTTAAATCTACTCTTTCTCTGTTCTCCTTCAGACAAGAGCAGGCCTACTAGAGATTAAAAACCAAACAGACACAAACACAAAAATATTCAATAAGGCAAAGGAAAAACTCTCATATTGAAAGTAGATATAACAACCTAATGGGAGGAAAAGAGTCCCAAGAGGAGATAAAAGAGTCAGAGAGAAATATACATGCTCCTACAGTTAGGAAACAACAGAAACACCAAGCTAGTAACCATATATGCACATGTGTGGGGCAGTAGGCTGTGCAGGCAACCTTGTCCTGGTCGAGCAGAAGTCCGGAATTGTGGATCCCGGTGGGTGGTGGGTGGTAATTCCTGTGTGCATGGGACAGAAGATGTTCGACCACACCACCTAGGCCCCTGGCTCCTGTCACAGTTACAGCCTCCACAGCCCCCCGCAGGAGAGGTGTGTAATATTGATCACATATTAGCAGCACCAAGCCTTCCTACATGCAAACAAGGTTTTCCCAAGCTCTCAGCCTAAACCTACTGTCGAACCCTGAATCACCCCCAAAACTGTCTATAAATCCTATCCAAGGAATTAAAGGTGTGCGAGAACTACTCCCATCATCTGAGCCTTTTGTTCTAAGAGCTGTATCACTTGGGAAGAGGTCTGCTTTCCTGAAACACCGCCTGAAGTTGCAAGGCACTCCTCACTGGCTAGTCAGCCTCTTAGGCCCAACCCAACCTGATGCAGTACAAGACTGCATGGAGTAACTGAGTGACCTGGAAAGCATGCAGAGATGGAGGTGAAGCCAACTGCAGCAGCAGAAGCAGTGGAAGTGAGTTATCCTCCCTGCCCATGCTTGCTTCCCTTCGCTGGAACTCCTGCACCAGACTGGGCGAGATCACCATGAAAGCCTCTGGTACACAGGCCCACACACATGCATATTGCATATATGCAGTGGACCTGGTAAAGACCCATGTGGACCCTGTGTTTTCTATTTCAGTCTCTGTGAGGTCATGGGAGATCTGTAAGACTGATTATTCCTGTGGCCCAGCATGGAACTAAACATTACTGGCTAAATAAAAAAAAAAAAAAAAGAAAGAAATGATTCCCAATGTTATTCTGCTATACTCATAGATCATTGCCTTGTACAACCTTTATCAGAGTGGTCTCCTCAGGTAATAGATAGGAGTGGGTCCAGAAACATACAACAAGACATTATGCAGAAAGATGGTCTAAACTGACAGTCTTCATCAGGTGTCTCCCTCTGGAGTTTGGGGAGCCTTGGTGAAGACCAGCAAAAAATATTGTAAGAGTAAGAGAAGATGGAGGATACCATAAGAACATGGTCCACTGAAAAACAAGTACTTACAATAAGAGAAAAACATATTATCCATGTGTATTTGAATTTCTCTTAAATTATTACACATATTATTACAATTAGGGAACTATTTCCTATTTAAAAGAAAGTAAAACTATTTTAAACTATAGAAGACACTGGATTTTCACTTTCTCTTTTTATTTTAATTTTTCCTTAACTGGTTAATCATCCTTTTGTCCAGGTAGGAAAATAATGTCTCTATGATCTCTTGCACATAGCATATTTCATCTTATGGAAGTCTAACAATTAATATTGAGAGAGTTCTATATTTTAAAAAACATAGCTCAAATGGTGTCCTGTCATCACATATACCACTGGAATTTTTGGGAAGCCAGCCAATGTGATAAACCATTATCTGTGCTATGTTCTAAGTGAGTGTTACTGAATATGGAAAATGTATCTGTAACTTGGTAGTAATATGTATCACCTTCTCACACTTGGGAAATATGTCAGCTAATCACTGCAGCTGCATTCAGATGTCACCATTAATGCCATAAAAATTTTAATCCTAACATAAGTTAAATATTTTGGGAAATTTAAATCTTTTAATTTTATGATCTATCACTACTACCATTATGATAAATTTGTACCACTTTGGCATGCATATGTATATTCTACTATATTATATACTAGATCTGTTCAAAACTTGCCTTTCAGTTCTCATAATTTTTAAGATCAAATCCCTATAATTATTAATGCAGCCTATTTATTCCTGAGCATTTCTTTGCTACACCAAGCATTATTTACTTGGTTGCTACAGATAATCAGCTGAGCCCTCTTTCTAACCACACCTTTATGGGATATTTCAGTGCTATATTACTCATTCTCATTGAGCAAACTTTTCTAGCAATGTACCTCATGGAGTTTAGTTTTAGCATTTCAGGTCACTCATCTTCCAATTACCCACCAGCAGTAGAGATTAGACATTTGATGTCACCATAAGATCCTTCATTTAGCAGAACTCTGGGTTGAAATGTACTGGAAAGACACCATGGATGTGGAATATTCCATTCCATTAACTTTCTGTTCCTGGTCTGAGTCTCCAACATTTTTTGCATTTTCTTCTCACTTTAACTTCGTAAATACTTTTTTTTTTTTCATACAGAATCTGGCACAGAAATCGTTTCATTCTCAAAACTGCATCTTCTAGACTACATACACATGCCAGTATTTCAGATATCCAGGGAAGGATTAGAAGGTACTTCAGCTAAGTTATTTAAGATACACTAATGGAATTACTACAATATTTTCACAAAATAAATAGCTATAAGTTAACATGTAACTCAAGATTTATTTATAATTATGACAAAAATAAAAATGACTCCTATAACTTCTTCTGTGTAGTAACTTAGTGAACTTGGGATTTGGGTATTCATTTTCTTTGTTTCTTTGTTTCTTTCTTTGTTTGTTTCTTTTTTTTTTCTTTTTTTCTTTTTTTTTTGGTTTGTCAAGACAGGGTTTCTCTGTATAGCCCGGGCTGTCCTGGAACTCACTCTGTAGACCAGGCTGGCCTTGAACTCAGAAATCCGCCGGCCTCTGCCTCTCAAGTGCTGGGATTAAAGACATATGCCACTACCACCCAGCAGTATTCATTTTCTTAAGCATAATAAAGTGAAAAGCGAAAATAGCCAGGTAATTTGTCTTTGGTTATCTGTAATATAATCTTCATGTATTATCTTTTTATCATTTCTGAGAAATGAACAGCAGTGATTATCATGCATAATATACATGTACACTTATTTTGATAAACATCTTCTACCATAAAACTCAGGGACTTGTTTTGTTTTGTTTAAATCCACATGGCCTAGGCTGGTCTCAGAGTTGTAGCACTGCTCCTGTACCACATTCTTGACTACTGAAATTCATAGGATGACACACTATGATTTTACTGTTTTGTCTTATTTATTTATTTTTATTCTTTGAGTCATATCTCCATGGCTCTTACTCAAAATTCTTTCATATTAGTTCTCTCTCTCTCTCCCTTTCCCTCTCTCTCCCCCCTTACTCTCTCTCTCTCTCTCTCTGTCTCTCTCTTTCTCTCTCTCTTTATCTGTATGTCATTTCATAGCTTTGGACTTGATATATCTTTGAAACACATAAACATCTTTTCACAGGATCAAGTATATGTCCTAGACAAATCGATACTATTGTCATGGTCACATTAGTAAAACAACTAAATCAAAATATCTTATATAAGTAACTACTTCTAGGACTTTGTCTCCTCTATGTCTGATGAAGAACTTTGCATGCAGGCCTTGCCACATGTCAGGTTAAAACTAGAGAGTGTCTAAGGTTGTTTTCCAACTGGAAAGAAAGTATCATAATGCTATTGTATAAAGCAATTCCCTCTTTTTTGTTAAATAATATAGATACCTATGATTCTAGAAAAGATATACTTGGAAAGACCACATTAAAATTAAACTCCAGTAGATGTCAGCTTTAACAGTCTATTAAATACCTCACAGTATCAGGTCACAGTCCATCAAAATGTAGATCTTCCTCCATTGGATTTTGTTCCAGCATTGGCTTCCATGCATCAGATAATGGAAAGGACAAAATACCCTGGACCAAAGGGACCCAGAGAAGTCTGAGAAACTGAGAGATTCTTTACCCAGGAGTCATAGGAATTTTGGTTTTTGCATAATAGATTTTAAAATAAAGGATGAAAGTTTTCATATGACTCATACCTAAGTATTTACCCATGTAATTTTTGTAGTTTAAAGAGATTGCACAAACTAAATTACATGCTAACTGTATCGCCTAGCCAGGATTCATGGCGTCAAGGTAAGAAGGTTGATCTTACGACTCACATAACTTTCATGTCACAATATTGTTTTAAATAAAATTGTGTATGTCATATTGCAAAGAATAGAATCAAATCAAATTACAAATGTATTAAATTCTAGGATTCATTGGGAATAACTGTTGAGGAGTTAGGAAGAAAAAGGCAGACAGAGGAATGTTAGCCACATGGACTTGTAGACTGTCTTGGAAAAGCAAATGAAGACATTTGTGTAAAATTGATAATGACTGTGGATTCTGTAATCTTTCAGGATAGCAGAGTATTAGCTGTAGTAGCTGTAGTCTTTCATTACTTAATCTAATGGTTATCAGGAAAATTGACACCATTTTAGTTGTATTTTCTTTATATGGCCTGATTGATTTTTATCTGCTCAAAGAATGAATACTCCTGATCTTCCTCTTATTTTAACAATGTTTTTTCTTAAATTTAGGTGATGTTGTGAGTATTTTTATTGGAAGTGATATTTATGGAGATGTTTCTTTTAAGGTAGCTATTGGTCATCACAAGCATAGACATTCATAATGCTGAACTCAAGAATATGACCCTAGCAGGTATTGTCTGAGACATGATGCCACAGAAGAGTATTCAATACATTAACAAAGATTTAACCTACAATGGAGATTAATGTTATGGCAGGAGGAAAATAGAAAAAATGGATTAAAAATTACTTCTCATTCCTAGAAGATTTAATCTAAAAACAGGCTCCATATTATTCTGGCTCTTAGATTCTTTCCCAATAATCAGTGAGTCTTGGATTTAGGGGCTTTATTGTAGGTATATTCTTTGGGACTTGGCTTCAGGACTCTGAATTTTTATTGATTGTCATATTCTGTCATATGCTGCTAGATAGATCAAGAACAGAGCAATAGATATGTTAATATGGATGGGAGAAAGTCCAGGGGTCCTCAACTTTACACAGAGAAGCAGAGGCAATTAAGGAGCACTGAAGAAGAGAGAAACAGTCTTCTGTAGGGAAGCGTCTACCAATGGTCAGATTGAAAACACGCATATAAGTAATATTATTCAGATTCCAGAGATGTGTTTATGTGTGTGTGTGTGTGTGTGTGTGTGTGTGTGTGTGTGTGCGCACGTGCATGCACACATATGTTTGAAAGTGTGCATGTGCACCCGTATATTAAGATCTTTTACATTTTAGGTAACATGTAGTCACATATTGATCAAGAAAAATAACATTTTCCTCTAGCTTCAGTCCAGCCTCATTTTGTGGTACAAGTAAGAAGATGTAGATAGCCCCTAAACAAAGAAAAGAAGAATTCTTGAAGTAATAGAAGTCAACTTCTGCAGCCTTATCTAGTACATTTCATACATGTGCTAAAGCATCACTCAGCATTCCAATAATATGACAATTATTCTGTATCAATAAAAATAACAGGATTATTTCATTTGTTCTTTTAAAAAATTTGATAATTTTTGTTTCATTCTATACTTATAATTACACATGTAATTTTCTCCCATTCTTCCATAAACGCATTTTTAGAAATCTTGAAAACAAATAAAACACCCCACTGTCGAGTATTCCATGGTGATTATCACAAATTTTAAAATTTCCAAAGTAAAGAATTTGGTTTGAAAAGTCTATTGTGTGTGCTGCATTTCTCTCATGATTTTCTCAACATGCAGGAGCTCTAACTGGGTGGAAAAGCATGGCTCTTGTTGTCTTTATTTACCAAAGAAAGAATTGTGCTCTTCAAAGAAGTCATGTGCAGGTGAATCAACTAAATGAGCTTTAAAATCTTTCAAATTCTACTTTGAAGTTTAGTTATGTAATGAATAGAACCACCTCAGGGATTGTCACATTGTCTATGTTTCTGTCTTTAATTTTATTTTTATAGTCTATATCATTATAGATATTTTAACATCTATATTATCTATTCTATTTAATATTAATTATCTAATTAATATGAATAGCAATATCTATATTACTATATCCATTAATATCTCTAGCATAGACATTTACTGGATATTACTAAAATATTAATACAGATTATTTTTATAAAGTACACGAATTAGATTACTATTTATGTTGTAATATTATATAAAATCCTGTCTTAGCATATATTTATTTCATTTATAATGAGGTAGAACTTATTTAAATGCAATAACATACATGGAAAATGATCACAAAGAAAACACAGAAACAGGGAAAGATGAATACATTCAGAGACTTGGCTAGCATTTGAACAGGTCTATGATCTGATACTGACATTGGACACATGGGATATGTAATTATTTTGTGCAGCTATGTGTGTACAGTCCAAATGTAGAAATAGAGCAACACAGTTTTCATGTGCACTTGGAGCTTATCCTGTGGCACAGCACCCAGAGCAGATCCTGTGCCATAATACTCCATACCCAAATACCACCAGGAAAGAGCTGGTCTCCCAGGAGTGCTGACCAGCCTATGAGCACAGGTGAGACTACCACTTCTGCTCAAATTTGTGACCCAAGAAGGACCCGCCCAGAGCCATCAGGGCACAGGAATCAAGGAAGAGCTAGAGACAGGATCTTTATGGTTTATGTCTGCACCTCTCAGAGTTAACCCTGTGCCACAGCTCTCCATACTCAAATTCCTCCTGGAGAGAACTGGTTTCCCAGGAGTACTGATATACAGGCTCATAAGAGTGACAAGCCATAGTCAGAGATAGCAAGACCAGCTAACACCAGAGATAACCAGATGGCAAGAGACAAGGGCAAGAATATAGACAACAGAAACCAAGGTTACTAGACATCATCAGAACCAAGTTCTCCCACCAGAGTGAGCTCTGGATACCCCAACACAGCAGAAAATAAGACTAATTTAAAATCAAATCTCATGATGATGATAGAGGACTGTAAGAAGGTCATAAATAACTCCTTTAAATAAATACAGGAGAACACAGATAAAGAGGTAGAAGCCCTTAAAGAAGAAACACAAAAATCTCTTAAGGAATTACAGGAAAGCACAATCAAATAGGTGAAGGAATTGAACAAAACCATTCAGAACCTAAAATTGGAAATAGAAACAATAAAATAATAACAAAAGGAGACAGCCCTGGAGATTTAAAACCTAGGAAAGAGATCAGGAGTCATAGATGCAAGCATCACCAACAGAATACAAGAGATAGAAGAGAGAATCTCAGGGACAGAAGATATAATAGAAAACATTGACACAACAGTCAAAGAAAATGCAAAAATCAGAAAAGCTCCTAACCCAAAATATCCAGGAAATCCAGGACACAATGAGAAGACCAAACCTAAAGATAATAGGTATAGAAGAGAGTGAAGATTCTCAGTTTAAAGGGCCACTAAATATTGTCAACAAAATTAGAGAAAACTTCTCTAAAGAAAGAGATGCCCATAAACATACAAGAAGCATACAAAATTCCAAATAGACTAGACCAGAAAAGAAATTCCGAGCTGGTGAGATGATTCAGTGGATAAGAGCACGGACTGCTCTTCCGAAGGTCCTGAATTCGGATCATAGCAACCACATGGTGGCTCACAGCCACCCATAATGAGATCTGACACCCTATTCTGGTGTGTCTGAAGACAGATACAGCAAATTATTCCAGAGCAAGTGGAGCCAGAGCAAGCTGGGCTGGCACTCAATTCCTAGTAGCCACAAGATGGCTCACGGCCATCTATACAACTACAGTGTAGTCATACACATAAAATAAATAAATAAATCTTTTAAAAAAGGAAAGAAATTCCTCCTGTCACATAATAGTCAAAACACTAAATGCAGAAAACAAAGAAAGAATATTAAAAGCAGTTAGGGAAAAAGGTCAAGTAACATATAAAGGCAGACCTATCAGAATTACACCAGATTTCTCACCAGAGACTATGACAGGTAGGAGATTCTGGGCAGATGTTATACAGACTTTAAGAGAACACAAATGTCAGCCCAGGCTACTATACCCAAACTCTCAGTTACCACAGAAGGAGAAACCAAGATATTCCATGTCAAATCCAAATTTACACAGTATCTTTCTACAAAACCAGCTCTACAAAGGATAATAGATGGAAAACGCCAATAAAAGGAGGGAAACTATACCCTAGAAAAAGCAAGAAAGTAATCTTCTTTCAATGAATCCAAAAAAAGATAGCCACACAAACATAAAAATAACATCAAATATAACAGGAAGCAACAATCACTATTCCTTAATATCTCTTAACATCAGTGGATTCAATTCCCCCCAAAAAAGATATAGACTAACAGACTGGTCACATTAACAGAACCCAGCATTTTGCTGCATACAGGAAAATCACCTCAGTAACAAAGGCAGACACTACTTCAGAATAAGGGGCCGGCAAACAATTTTCCAAGCAAATGGTCCCAAGAAACAAGGTGGAGAAGCTATTCTAATATTGAAAAAAAGCAAATTTTAACCAAAAGTTACCAAAAATGATAAGGAAGGATACTTCATACTCATCAAAGGAAAAATCTACCAAGAAGAACTCTCAATTCTGAACATCTATGCCCCAAATCCATGGACATCCACATTGATAAAGAAACTTTACTAAAGTTCAAAGCACATATTGCAGCTCACACAATTAATAGTGGGAGACTTCAACACCCCACTCTCATAAATGGACAGATCATGGAAACCCAAACTAGACAGAGACACATTTAAACTAACAGAAGTTATGGACCAACTGGATTTAACAGATATCTATAGAACATTTCATCCTAAAAGAAAAGAATATACCTTCTTCTCATCACCTCTTGGTACCTTCACCAAAATTGACCATGTAAAACACAAACAAAACAGGCCTCAACAGATACAAGAAGATTGAAATAAATCCATGCATCCTATCAGATCACTATGGACTAAGGTTGTTCTTCAATAGCAACAAAAATAACAGAATGCCCACATACACATGGAAGCTGAACAATGCCTCACTCAATGATAACTTGTACAAGGAAGAAATAAAGAAATAAATTAAAGACTTTAAAAATTAATGAAAATGAAGGCTCTAAGAGAAAAACTCATAGCTCTGAGTGCATCCAAAGAGAATCCAGAGTGAGCATACACTTAGCTGCTTAATAGCACATCTGAAAGTTCTAGAAGCAAATACACCCAACAGGAGTAGATGGCAGAAAGTAATCTAACTAGGGGCTGAAATCAACCAAGTAGAAACAAAAAGTACTACACAAAGAACAAAACTAGGAGCTGGTTCTTTGAGAAAATCAACAAGAAAGATAAACCCTTAGCCAGACTAACCAGAGGGCACAGAGAGAGTATCCAAATTAACAAAATCAGAAAAGGGAGATATAACAACTGAAAGTAAGGAAATTAAAACAATATCAGATCCTACTACAAAAGCCTATGTTCAACAAAACTGGAAAATCTGGATGAAATGGACAATTTTCTAGACAGATACCAAATACCAAAGTTAAATCAGGATCAGATAAACCATCTAAACAATCCCATGACCCCTAAGGAAATAGATGCAGTCATTAAAAGATTCCCAACCAAAAAAAGCCCAGGACCAGATGGGTTTAGTGCAGAATTCTATCAGACTTTCAAAGAAGATCTAATACCAATAATCTTCACACTATGCCACAAAAATAGAACCAGAAGAAACACTACCCAATTCATTCTATGAAGCCACAGTTACATTGTGTACTCTCCCTTGGATATGGAACAGTTTCTGTTTAATCAGGAACCTGTCACAATTTCCTTTAATAGAGGACTTCATAAGAGATTTTTTTCTACTACTATCATGTTTAAGCATTTAAGTATTAAAAATTATTTTGATAACTTAATAGCCAGAAGCTGGAAACAACCCAGATGTGCCTCAACAGAGAAATGGATACAGAAAATGTGGTACATTTACACAATAGAGTACTACTCAGCTATTAAAAACACTGAACTTATGAAATTCTTAGAGAAATGGATGTATCTGGAGAATATCATCCTGAGTGAGATAACCCAATCCCAAAAGAACACATATGGTATGCACTCACTGATAAGTCGATATTAGCCCAGAAGCTTGGAATACCCAAAGTACAATCCACAAACCACAAGAAACTCAAAAAGAAGGAAGACCAAAGTGTGGAAAATTTGATCCTTCTTAGAAGGGCAAACATGGAAGGAGTTGCAGAGACAAAGTATGGAGCAGAAACTGAAGGAAGGACAATCCAGAGACTGCCCCACCTGGGGATCCTTCCCATATACAATCAGCAAACCCAGACACTATTGTGGATGCCAGCAAGTGCTGGATGATAGGAGCCTGGTATAGTTGTCTCCTAAGAGGCTCTGCCAGTGCACAACCAGTACAGAAATGGAGGCTCACAGCCATCCATTGAACTGAGTACAGGGCCCAATGAAGGAGCTAGAGAAAGGAACTGAAGGGGTTTGCAGCTCCATAGGAAGAACAACAATAGGAACTAACCAGTACCCCCAGAGCTCCCAGGGACTAAACCACCAACCAAAGAGTACACATGGTAGGACTCATGGCTCCAGCTGCATATGTAGCAGAGGGTGGCCTAGTCAGTCATCAATGGGAGGAGAAGCCCTTGGTCCAAGGCTCTATGATCCAGTGTAGGAGAACGCCAGGGCCAGGAAATGGTAGAGGGCATGTTTGTGAGCGAGGAGAGAGGGGAGGGAAGAGTTTTTTTTTTT
>NW_022196894.1:83407772-83422087 GCF_008632895.1 Mastomys coucha
AAAAAAAAGAAAAAGAAAAGAAAGAAAAAGAAAAAGAAATAAAATAAAATAAAATAAAAACAAAAACTAAAACAAACACCTGTTCCCTCCCCCGTCCCCCTGCATATCACCCTACCCCGTTCTGCTTACTGGCCCTTGCATTCCCCTACACTGGGGCATAGAACCTTTACCGGGGGCAAGGGCCTCTCCTCCTATTGATGACCGACATGGCCATCCTCTTCTATACACATGCTGTTAAAACCATGAATCCCACTATGTGTACTCTTTGGTTGGAGTTTTAGTCCCTGGGAGCTCTGAGGGTACTAGGTAGTTCATATTGTTGTTCCTCCTATAGGGCTGCAAACCCTTCAGCTCCTTGGGTCCTTTCTCTAGCTCCTTCATTGGGGACCCTGTGCTCAGTCCAATGGATGGCTGTAAGCCTCTACTTCTGTTTTAGTCAGGTACTGTCAGAGCTTCTCAGGAGACAGCTATATCAGGCTCCTATCAGCCAACACTTGCTGATATCCACAATAGTGTCTAGATTTGATGATTGAATATGAGAATGATTCCCAGGTGGAACAGTCTCAGAATTGTCCTTCTTTTAGTCTATGCTCCATAGTGAGTCTCTACAACTCTGTCCATGGGTATTTTGTTCCGCCTTTTAAGAAGGAATGAAGTATCCACACTTTGGTCTTCCTTTTCTTGAGGTTATTGTGGTTTGTGGTTTGTACATTGTGTATTCTGATCTTCTGCACTACTATGCACTTATCAGAGGATGCATACCATATATGTTCTTTTGTGATTGGGTTACTTAGTCAGGATGATATTCTCCAGGTCCATCCATTTCCCCAAGAATTTGTTGTTGGGGAAATTTCCCCAAGAAATACGTTGTTTTTAATAACTGAGTAGTATTCCATTGTTTAGATGTACCACATTTTCTGTATCCATTCCTCTGTTGAGGGACATCTGGGTTGTTCCCTGTTTCTGGCTATTATAAATAAGGCTGCTATGAACATAGTGGAGCATATGTCCTTATTACATGTTGAAACATCTACTGGATATATGCCCAGGAGTGGTATAGCTGGGTGCTCTGGTAGTACTATGTACAATTTCTGGAGGAACCACCAAACTGATTTCCAGAGTGGGTATACCAGCTTGCAATCCCACCAGCAATGGAGTGTTCCTCTATCTCTACAACCTCTCTAGCATCTGCTGTCACCTGAGTTTTTTAGCCTAGCCATTCTGACTGGTTTGAGGTGGAATCTCAGAGTTATTTTGATTTGCTTTTCCCTGATGACTAACAATGTTGGACATTTCTTTAGGTCCTTCTCAACCATTCAGTATTCATCAGTTGAGAATTCTTTGTTTTAGCTCTGTTCCCCATTTTTAATAGGATTATTTGGTTCTCTGGAGCCTAACTTCTTGAGTTCTTTGTATATATTGGATATTAGCCCTCTATCAGATATAGGATTGGTAAAGATCTTTTCCCAATTTGTTGGTTTTCTTTTGTCCTATTGACAGTGTTCTTTGCATTATAGAAGCTTTGCAATTTCACGAAGTCCCATTTGTCAATTCTTGATCTTAGAGCATAAGCTATTGGTGTTCTGTTCAGGAAAATTTCCCCTCTGCCTATGTGCTCGAGGCTCTTCCCTACTTTTTTTCTATTAGTTTCAGTGTATCTGGTTTTATGTAGAGGTCCTTGATCCACTTGGACTTGAGCTTTGTACAAGAAGATAGGAAAGGATGGATTTGCATTCTTCTATAAGCTAACCGCCATCTGAGCCAGCACCATTTGTTGAAAATGCTTTTTTTCCCACTGGAGGGTTTTAGCTCCTTTGTCAAAGATCAAGTGGCCATAGGTTTGTGAGTTCATTTCTGGGTCTTCAATTGTATTCCATTGATCTATATGCCTGTCACTTTACCAATACCATGTAGTTTTTATCACAATTGTTCTATAGTACAGCTTAAGTTCTGGGATGGTGATTAAACAAGAGGTACCTTTATTGTTGAGAATAGTTTTGGCTATCCTGGTTTTTTTGTTATTCCAGATGAATTTGCAAATTGCTCTTTCTAAGTATGTGACGAATTGAGTTGGAATTTTGATGGAAATTGCATTGAATCTGTAGATTGCTTTTGGCAAGATGGCCATTTTTATTATATTAATCCTGACAATCCATGAGCATAGGAGACCTATCCATCTTCTGAGATCTTCTTCAGTTTTCTTCTTCAGATACCTGAGGTTTTTGTCAACAGATCTTTTACTTGCTTAGTTAGAGTCACAGCAAGGTATTTTATATTAATTGTAACTACTTTAAGGGTGTTGTTTCCCTAATTTCTTTCTCAGCCTGTTCATCCTTTGTGTAGAGAAAGGCCACTGATTTGCTTGAGTTAATTTTATATCCAGCAACTTTGCTGAAGTTGTTTATCAGGTTTTGGAGCTCTCTGGTAGAATTTTGGGGGTCATTTAAGTATACTATCATATCATCAGCAAATAGTGATAATTTGACTTCTTCCTTTTCAATTTGTATTTCTTTGATCTCCTTTTATATGCTAATTGCTCTGGCTAGGACTTCAAGTATAATATTGAATAGGTAGGAAGAGAGTGAGCAGGCTTGTCTAGTCCCTGATTTTAGTGGGATTACTTCAAGTTTCTCTCCATTTAGTTTGATGTTGGCTACTGGTTTGCTGTATATATATATATTTTTTTACTATGTTTAAGTATAGGCCTTGAATTCCTGATCTTGCCAAAACTTGCATCCCTGGGATGAAGCCTACTTGATCATGATGGATGATCATTTTGATGTGTTCATGAATTTGGTTTGCAAGAAGTTTATTGAGTATGTTTGCATCGATATTCATAAGGGAAACTGCTCTGAAGTTGTCTTTCTTTTGTTAGGTCTTTGTGTCATTTAGGTATAAGAGTAATTGAATAAGAACAAATTGGGTAGAGTTCCTTCTGTTTCTATTTTGTGGAATAGTTTGAGGATTATTGGTATTTGGTGAAGAAGTTCTGATAAAACTCGGCACTAAACCCATCTGGCCCTGGGCTTTTTAGGGTTGGGATACTATTAATGACTGTTTCTATTTCATTAGCAGATATGAGACTGTTTAGATCATTGATCTGATCTTGATTTAACTACTGGTACCTGGTATCTGTCTAGAAAATTGTCCATTTCATCCATGTTTCCCAGGTTTGTTGAGTATATGCTTTTGTAGTAGGCTCTCATGATTTTATGGTTTTCGTCAGTGTCTGTTGTTATGTCTCCCTTTTCATTTCTGATCCTGTTAATTAGGATCATGTCTCTGTGCCCTCTAGATAAGTCTGGTTAAGGGTTTATCTATTTTGCTGATTTTCTCAAAGAACCAGCTCCTGGTTTGGTTGATTCTTTGTATAGTTCTTTTTGTTTCTATTTGGTTGATTTCAGCCCTGAGCTTGATTATTTTCTGCCTTCAACTCCTCTTGTGTGAATTTGCTTCTTTTTGTTCTAGAGCTTTTAGATGTGCTGTCAAATTGCTGGTGTATGCTCTCTCCATTTTCTTTTTGAAGGCACTTAAAGCTATGAGTTTTCCTCTTAGGACTGCTTTCATTGTGTCCCATAAGTTTGGGTATGTTGTGACTTCATTTTCATTAAACTCTAGAAAGTCTTTAATTTCTTTCTTTATTCCTTCCTTGACCAAGTTATCAGTGAGTAGAGTGTTGTTAAGCTTCCATGTGTATGTGAGCATTCTATTGTTTATGTTGTTATTGAGGAGCAGCCTTAGTCCATGGTGATCTGATAGGATGCAAGGAACTATTTCAATTTTCTTGTATCTGTTGAGGCCTGATTTGTGACCAATTATATTGTCAATTTTGGAGAAAGTACCATGAGGTGCTGAGAAGAACGTATATCCTTTTGTTTTAGGATAAAAAGTTCTATAGATATCTGTTAAATCTATCTGTTTCATAACTTCTGTTAGTCTCACTGTGTCTTTTTTAGTTTCTGTTTCCATGATCTGTCCATTGCAGATAGTAGGGTCTTGAAATCTCCCACTATTACTGTGCAATGTGTGCTTTGAGCTTTTAGTAAAGTTTCTTTTATGAATGTAGATGCCCTTTGATTTGGAGCATAGAGGTTCAGAATTGAGAATTCATCTTTGTAGATCCTATCTTTGATGAATATGAAGTGACCCTCCTTTTCTTTTTTGATCACTTTAGGGTGAAAGTTGATTTTATTTGATATTAGAATGGCTACTCCAGCTTTTTTCTTGGAACAATTGTCTTGGAAAATTGTTTTCCAGCCTTTTATTCTGAGGTAGTGTCTATCTTTGACACTGAGATGGATTTCCTGTATGCAACAAAATGTTGGGTCCTGTTTACATACCCAATCTGATAGTCTAGGTCTTTTTATTGGAGAATTGAGTCCATTGACATTAATAGATAGTAAGGAAAGGTCATTGTTCCTTCTTGTTATTTTTGTTGTTAGAGTTGGAATTCTGTTCATGTGACTATCTTCTTTTAGTTTTGTTGGAAAATTACTTTTTTGCTTTTTCCAGGATGTAGTTTCCCTCATTGTGTTGAAGTTTTCCATTTATTACCCTTTGAAGGGCTTTATTTGTGGAAATATGTTGTATAAATTTGGTTTTGTCATGGAATACTTCAGTTTCTCCATCTATGGTAATTGATAGTTTTGTTGGGTATAGTAGACTGGGCTGGCATTTGTCTTCTCTTATGGTCTGTATGACATCAACCCAGGATCTTCTGGCTTTCATAGTCTCTGTCGAGAAGTCTGGTGTTATTCTGATAGACCTGCCTTTATATGTTACTTGACATTTTTTTCTTACTGCTTTTAATATTCTTTCTTTGTTTTGGGCATTTGGTGTTTTGACTATTATATGGCAGGAGGAATTTCTTTTCTGGTCCAGTCTATCTGGAGTTCTGTAAACTTCTTGTATGTACTTGGGCATCTCTTTCTTTAGGTTAGGGAAATTTTCTTCTATAAGTCTTCACTCTCTTCTATGCTATTATCCTTATGTATGGACTTCTCATTGTGTTCTGGATTTCCTGGATGTTTTGGGTTAGGAACTTTTTGCATTTTGTGTTTTCTTTGACTGTTGTGTCAATGTTTTCTATGGTATCTCTGGCACTTATGGTTCTATTGGACCTCAGATTCTCTCTTCTATCTCTTGTATTCTGTTGATGATGCTTGCATCTATGGTTCCTGAGTTCTTTCCTAGGATTTCTATCTCCAGAGTTTTTTCTCTTTGTGATTTCTTAACTGTTTCTACTTTTATTTTTAGGTCCTGGATGGTTTTGTTCAATTCCTTCACCTCTTTGGTTGTGCTTTCCTGTAATTCTTTAAGGGATTTTTCTGTTTCTACTTCTTTATTCGTGTTCTCCTGTAATTCTTTAAGGGGTTTTTGTGTTTCCTCTTTAAGGGCTTGTACCTCTTTACCTGTGTTCTTCTGTATTTCTTTAAGGGAGTTATTCATGCTCTCCTTAAATTCTTCTATCACCATAGTGAGATATGATTTTAGTTCTAAATTTTGCTTTTCTGGTGTTTTGGGTTATCCAGGACTTGCTCTGGTGGGAGTACTAGGTTCTGATGAAGCGAAGTAGTCTTGGTTTCTATTGGTAAGATTCTTGCTTTTGCCTTTCACCATCTGTTGATCTCTGGTGTTAGATGTTCTTGCTGTCTCTGGCTGTAGCTTGTTCCTCCTGTGGGTCTGTAAGCCTATGTCAGTACTTCTGAGAGATCAGCTCTCCTCTGGTAAGAACTGTGTGCATTGGACTATAGAATAGTTGTCCCTCCTGAGTGCTGAGACCCTGGGTTGGAGCACTCCCTGAAGGTGAGCTCTCTGCTTACAGGAAAGGGGCAGAAAGGGCTGTAGATCTGAAGCCCCCCGTACGTGAAGGGGGAGGTAGAAAGGATCCTGTGCTGGCTGTCCCACTACTTCTGAGTCCTGTGCCTCCTGGCTGGTCCTGTCTTAGAAGGGCACCAGAGAGAAAATGTAGATCTCTCTTGAATCCCTGGGTTGGAGCACTCCCCCAAGTCAAGCTCTCCACTTGTGGGGAAGGGGCAGAGAGGGCTGTGGATCTGCAGTCCCCCCTAGGTGAAGAGGGAGGTAGAAAGGATCCTATGCAGTCTGCATTACCACTTCTGAGGCCTATGCCTCCTGCCTGAGTACTGTATTTTAAAATAAAATTTTATTAGTTTAATAAAAAACAAAACAACCAAAACAACAAACAAAAAGAACAAAAAAAAAAAGAAAAGAAAAGAAAAGAAAAAGAATAATAGCTCAGATAAGATTGGCTCCTCCTATCTAACCTCACTGATGATTAATGTTGCACTGTTCTTAGCTAGTGATTAACAAACCAAGTTGTCAATAGGCATCACTTCACTCTTACTTTCTGATGTAATCTTTAGTACTTAATACTGGATTACACGTGAAAGAAGTTTTTTAGACTGTAGTGATGATGGGGTTACCAGATCATAATTTCTGCCATGATTTCTATATATATTTCTATACAGTACCAAATTTAATGCCTCTAAGTATTTAAGAAGCAAATTTCAAATAATCAGTGATTGTTGTAGTATGGTACTCCCCTTAAGAGAAACTCATGTGCTTTGCTATAGTGTAAGCTTCTGCTTATTCCACACCAGGAAGTCTTCAGTGGCTAAAGCCCAACAAAAGCTATCATCACCTCTCATTGTCTCTGCTTTTACAATAGTATTGAGAACACAGAAACACATCTGCTTGTCTTCAAATACAACAATGTTGAGATTCAAAGAGACTTGTTTACCTCCCACAGTTGGAATATGGAGAAATACTGGTACCACTTGAGATTCTTGCTTCATTCTGCACTAGGGATTAACAGATTCCTCAGGCAAGACACAATGAAACCCAAAAATGTGTAGGAAACTTGGTGTTTCTCTATGGAGACATTTAAATTGATCCTATTTAATATCTGGACTAGTGTGTGGTAGAACTGTTTATTTCCACTCTCAGTTCAAGACTTTGCTTGTAACTGTTTTGCTAGCTGTAATATGAAGAAGCTTCATTGGGTTTTTATTATTTTCCTGTAATTCAGATTATCTTTTTGATCTTTCAAATGACAGTCTTGATCTTGATTTACTTTCTCCTTTACAGATAATCAAGTTTCCTTCAGAGAATAAGAGGAAGTTCTAACTCTTACATGTCAATGTGATTGATTCCCCAAGATATTCATTTGAAGAACAAAACATGAATCATTCATATTCTTAAATTCACAGCTATTATATGGAATTATAATAGCTATTGTTCATGTGAACCTGAAATCTTGAGTTTTCCATATAAAAATTCTCTAGTCATTTTCTTGGTGCTTAAATAATGCAGGCATCACTAAAAAGATTCATCAAGGGATATTTGTATATTTATTCATTTGTGTGTGTATGTCTGTAAATAACAATTGTTGAAGAAAAGAAGGCTATAAATTTAGGAGGGAGAAGGTATGAAAGAACATGAGAAATGTAGGAGAGAGAAAAGGGAGATAGATATGATGCAAAATTATATTAATTAAATAAAATAATTTTTTGCTTCAAGGTTTTTTAGCCAACAGAAAATTGAAGTTAAGTTTGAAAGCTACTATAGCTTTATTTGTTGCAAAGAGAACAAGGTATCAATGTATGTTAAATCTGAAGAGTAATATAGCCATCAATGGGCTTATAGGATTTTCCATGATTCCCCAAATGAGCACATTCCTCAAGAGGATATAAAAGATAATCTGCCAGCATGGCTTTTCTTGAACAAAAATGAAAATATAAACAAGCTGAAATCTTCCTATGAGAATTTATGTGCAAGCACCTCACATAAAATTAACTGAACTTTGTTCACATTGTAGGAATTTACACATACAATGAACTACTTTTCTTCTTCTCTGGCTCCAGTGCATGTAGTTTGAAAACATTGGATGTCAGAACAACAAAGAGAAAATAGTTGAAATTCACAGATTTTATTGCCTTGGCACAGAGAGCTAAAGAAATCTGCTATTTCTTGTCTTTATATATCAAACTTTTACTCAATGTTTATAATATAATAGAAACTGATTTTAATGCATATCAACTTTGAATCTTGTATTTTGTGTCTCTGGTATGAATTTACAATTAACACATGACGGTTGAGGTCTTCTTGCTTAGGTTCATAACACTAATAATGGGATGTCACTGATAGGCCACTCTTCTCTTACCCCTCCCAAAATGTCATAAAATTTTAGGCAGAGGAAAGGATGAGGTAACATATCTCATATGCCAATAGGATATTAATTTCTAAAGAATGCATCCCAAACATTTGAATGTTACAGAACACTTTCTAAGTTAACTCCCCAAAGGGTGTAACAAAATCTAAATGAATCTGTTAAAGTCGTTTATGAAACATGTATTACATTCAGTTTGGGAGAATGTGGTTTTAGGAATGTTTCTGAACAAAGTACGCAGACTCTCCTCGCAGACTTTCCTCTCTTAATCTTTGCATATGTAGTGAACATCCACTCCTCAAAAGAAAACATTTTCATTTTCTAAGCTCAAAATTATATCATTTCGGTGACTAGATATTTGAACTTTTAAGTTGATGTCAACAAAGAAACATTTCAGACTTGGCTTTCTCAGTGCTCTCATGAAGTCATGCTATGAAGACATAGTAGCTGAAGCCAAATTTAAGTGCAGGAAGGGTTGAAAACTCTTGACTCCATTAGACAAAAACATTTGATAAGCAGCTATGGGCCTAGTTGCTACTTGACTCTGTTCTATTGTACTTTCTTTTTTAGCTTTGAGACAGAAGGATTGGTGTAAAATTCTATCTATGACACATTAAGAATATACAGGCATTGTTAAGGGTTTGGACATAGAGAAAGTGGTCAAGAATGCCAGGTTCTTAACAGAGGAGAAATGTAAGAGAAATTCAATACCATGGACTGTAATCAAGACTGACTACTGTCAAAGTCCAGAAATGAATCATTTTCACATTATGACAATTCTCTGTGCAATGTTCCATCAGTGAGCAGTATGTTTAAGAGTTATAATTGAAGAGTAATTTTCAATGATTGTCTTTGGTTTTTTAACCCAAAAGCTCCTTAAAGTTGTGCTAATTTATATTCATAATTTCAAATCTACCCCTAGGGAAAGTTGTGCTTTGAACTCCTTTTGTCAATGAAGTTCATCAGTGAGGAGCTGATTGTCATAATTTATGGTACTTATCATGGGCTCATCTTGATATTCTGATTCAAGAAACAAAGAGTTGCTTGCAGAAAAAGGAAGTCTTAGAATGAAGATCTCTACTAAGTGTACCTCTAATCTATTCAACGCTGTAGTCTGGCTGATTCCCTTAGGAGAATGGTAAAAAGATTCTAGATCATGAGACTACTGGTCTAGATTATTTCTTTCTTTCAAGAATTAGATATTTTAGATATTTCTGCATTTCAAATATGTAGGACTAGGACTGAAGCAACAGCTCAGTATTTTTCTGTAGAGTTCTTGTCTAACATACAGGAAGCCCTGGGCTTCCTAGAACTACATGAACCAAATATGGTGTGGTACATGCCTGAAAATTCAGAGGTAGAGGCAGAAAGATGGGGGAATTAGATGTCATATCTCTGTTACAGAAAGCTTAAGGGCATCCTGATATATACCAGATATCAAAAAAATAAAATCATAAAACCAAAACATGACTATATCTAATATAATTATGTTCATAGAGTTCAAGAAACTTCAATTTGGGGAAAGGAAAAAAGAAAGAATTACATAAAAGTACTAACTTCTGCAGACAGAATGTTTCTAGACAGGTGCAGTGAAATATAAATGCATTCAATTTAAAATAAAGCCTGAGTACAGACTAAAGTTATGAAAACCTGTTAATGTATTACGATAGCCATCACTATTTAAAGTATATGTTAATTTACAGAAATTATTTCTTCAATATATACAATGTTGACTTCTTACATATGATCCTCATAACATACATGTATATATATACATATATATGTATATATATATATATATATATATACATATATATGGAGAGAGACAGAGAGAGAGATAGAGAGGAAGAGAGTTTGAAGCTCTCTATCTACATAGTTGTAACTGTCCTCAATCTAGTGATTCATGGCTCTCTACCTCCTAAATGCTGGGAAATGTGCTACCACTCTTAATTAACTGGTACTTAAGTTACAAATTTGCTCTCTGTTCTAGACTTCAGGGAAGTTAGAGGAATGAGTAAGGCTGATTTCTGAAAACTCAAAGATTTCATAGGCTTTTCTTTAGGTAGTCAGTGTAAAAATTTTGAAAAATATTTCAGAGTAATGTTATGATTAGATAATGGAAAGGATTAAGCAAACAAGACATGCTGAGTTTAAAATGAAACAAAGACAAAAAGTAAAGTTGCAGAAATCTGTTCATGTATTACTATAATAGTTATTTTAACTCTTATGTATTTGTTTATTTATTGAATGGGTTTCTAAATAGCCAATGTTGCTTCTTCTTCATGATCTTCCTGTCTCAGACTCCCAAGGGCTAAAATTACATGAGTATCTCAAAAGCTGCCATGATTTCATGGGAATGTATGCATTGATTTGAATATTTCAGGTATTTAGATATTAAGTCAAGAAAAAACTACATACATTTTCTGCAATTTCTGAAATTAATTAATTTGTGTGTGGTTTTGTCCTTATATGTGACAATGTTCACATGTTTGGAGGTCCAAAGTCAAGTTGGAATAATTGGTTCTCTCCTTTAATCATGTGGAATCCAGGGAAAGAACTTAGGTCCTCAGTCATGCTAGCAAGCAAATTTACCACTAAACCAACTTCGCATCCTGTTATTTGTACTGCTATCTGAATATTTTATCAGTGTAGATATACACCTGTGTAAGTTTAAAGATTAGGTCAAAATGACAAACATAGAGGACTTCTGTAAATTAAAATTGAAGTGGCATACTCTTGATCCATGAGCATATGGCCACAGTTCTAAAATGTTTCAATATTGTGAAGAACATACACAGAGCCATGAGGATGGTAAGAAATTATGAATTTGAAGATAACTGAGACTTGGAGAAGGACTGGCATACTCAGGTCTAGGACTATGCTCTGTTGACACCTCTTCTGAATAATTGTTTTCAGTATTTCTTTCTAACTATTGTCAATCACATCAAAATGTCTTTGTGACAAACCAACAAGAGAAATAATTGAGAAATAAAGTATAACAGGTCATTAGAATTCAAGGGACAATTTTGCAAAATACGGGAAATGAATTCCATAAATATTTCAAATCTCTCTGCACAGATATAATGCATATTATTCTGTCAAATTATCACATGTCTCTTGAGCTCACTGAAAAGTGATGTCTGTGAGACTTATTTGTCACCTCTTGCAGACACACACATACTTATCTTAATGTGTACTCCAGATTGGGGTCCTTTATGGAAATGAAATTATCCCACTGACTGACTCTGTGATAGAAAAGAAAGAGAGCAACTAAACAGTCCAAGAGTTCTTGAGAACAGCTAGAAAATTAGTCATCTCTAATAGAATTTTCTCTTTATTCTATACTCTGCAAGTGACTATGGTGGGAAAGAAAAGCTGGAACTTCAGCCATGGGTGCCTCAACCATAGCAAAAAAGCTCAGCTGGGAACTCCAGTTTGCTCTATCAACTGCCCATTTTGCTTCTGCTAGATGTTGCGAACCATAAAATTTCTTGTGTCTCTTGTCAGTCACTATTCATTTCATTACCTGGAAGTCTCTCCATAATGCCTACTCTTCCCTGTATAGGACTATCTCTGTCAGTAACTTTAGCTGGTTGTCCTAAAGCATCTTCCAGTTGACTTCCACTGGAAGTTTTGAGTGCCTGATTTAATTGAAGTTTTGTTGTCATCTGACTGTCTGTCTGTCTGTCTATTATCTCTATTTGTTCTTTTAGTTTGGCTTTCTATGTATTTAGTGAGCTCACATATTCAAAAATAAATGAGAACCTAGAGACTCAGAAGGGACCAGCCAACCGGGAGGCACAGGTTCCACGAGTTGCAGAGGAGTTCCAGGGCTGCAGGGACAAGATCCTCTCAGCTTCTGAGTGACAGAGGTGGATCAGCGACCCTCTCTGTCCCTTCCCTGCAAGTGGAGGGCCTGACTTCAGGGAGTGCTTTAACCCAGAGACTTAGATGAGATCCACCATTTTCTCTCAGGTGACTTTCTAAGGAGGGACCAGACAGAAGGAACAGACCTCATGAGTCACAGGGGAGTTGCAGGGCAGCAGCGACAGGACAAGCTCTAGTCAGAGACACCAAGAACATCTAACACCAGAAATCAAGACATGGAAAAAGGCAAACACAAGAATCCTACCAATAGAAACCAAGACTACTTGGCTTCATCAGAACCTAGTATTCCCACCACAGCAAGTCCTGGATATCCCAAAACACAGGAAAAGCAATAATTGGATCTAAAACCATATTTCACAATGCTGATAGAGGAACTTAAGAAGGACATGAATAACTCCCTTAAAGAAATACAGGAGAACACTTGTAAAGAGGTACAAGCCCTTAAAGAGGAAACAAAAAAAAAATCCCATAAAGAATTACAGGAGACCACAAGTAAACAAGTAGAAACACTTAAAGAGCAAACTCAAAAATCCCTTAAGGAATTGCAGGAAAACACAAACAAACACGTGAAGGAATTGAATAAAACCATCCAGGAACAAAAAATGGAAGTAGAAACAATAAAAAAATCACAAAAAGAGACAGCTCTGGAATGAGAAATATTAGGAAAGAAGTCAGGAAACATAGATGCAAGCATCACTAACAGAATACAAGAGATAGAAGAAAGAATCTCAGGGGCAGAAGATAACATAGACAACATTGACAGAATAATCGAAGAAAATGCAAAAAGCAAAAAGACCCTAACCCAAAACATGCAGGAAATCCAGGACATAATGAGAAGACCAAACCTAAGGAGAATAGGTATTGAAGAGAAGTGAAGACTCACAATGTAATGGGCCAGTAAATATCTTCAACAAAATTATAGAAGAAAACTTCCCTAACCTAAAGAAAGAGATGCCCATGAACATACAAGAAGCCTATAGAACTCCAAATAGACTGGACCAGAAAAAAAATACCTCCCACAACATAATAGTCAAAATACCAAATGCACAAAACAAAGAAAGAATATTAAAGCAGTAAAGGAAAAAGGTCAAGTAACATATAAAGGCAGGCTTATGAGAATTATACCAGACTTCTCACCAGAGACTATGAAAGCTAGAAGATCCTTGGCAGATGTCATACAGACCCTAAGACAAGACAAATGCCAGCCCAGACTACTACACCAGCAAAATTCTCAATCACCATAGATGGAGAAACCAAAGTATTCCATGACAAAACCAAGTTCACACAATATATTTCCACAAATCAAGCCCTTCAAAGAGTAATAAATGGAAACACAAGAAGGGGAACTACATCCCTGAAAAATCAAAAATGTAATCTTCCAACAAAACTAAAAGAAGATAGTCACATGAACAGAATGCCAGCTCTAACTACAAAAATAACAGGAAGCAACAATTACTTTTCCTTAATATCTATTAATATCAATGGACTCAATTCTCCAATAAAAAGACATAGACTATCAGATTAGGTATGTAAACAGGACCCAACATTTTGTTGCATACAGGAAACATACATTAGTGACAAAGACAGACACTACCTCAGAATAAAAGGCTGGAAAACAATTCTCCAAGCCAATGGCCCCAAGAAAAAAGCTGGAGTAGCCATTCTTATGATCATGGTGGATGATCGTTGTGATGTGATCTTTGATTCAGTTTGCAAGAATTTTATTGAGTATTTGTGCATTGATATTCATAAGGGAAATTGGTCTGAAGTTTTCTTTCTTCATTAGGTCTTTATGTGGTTTAGGTATAAGAGTAATTGTGGCTTCATAGAACGAATTGGGTAGAGTGCCTTCAGTTTCTATTTTGTTGAATAGTTTGAGGAGTAATGGTATTAGGTCTTCTTTGAAGGTTTGATAAAACTCGGCACTTAACCCATCTGGTCCTGGGCTTTCCTTGTTTGGGAGACCATTAATGACTGTTTATATTTCATGAGCAGATATGGGACTATTTAGATCATTGAACTGATCTTGATTTAACTTTGGTACTTGGTATCTGTCTAGAAAATTGTCCATGTCATCCAGGTTTTCTAGGTTTGTTGAGTATATGCTTTTGTAGTAGGCTCTCATGATTTTTTGGATTTCCTCCGTGTCTGTTGTTATGTGTGGGGAGCCGTGAATCTTGAGAGGCATTCACCATGGCGGGATGGCACCTACTTCCGCTGTTAACTCCTAGTGGACAAC
>NW_022196894.1:83427086-83451579 GCF_008632895.1 Mastomys coucha
TAGGAGGAGAGAACTTTGGCCCTGTGAAGTTTCTGTGTAGGGGAATGCCAGGGCAAATAAGTCGGAAAGGGTGGGGTGGCAGCCATGGGGAGGGGGGAGGCAACAGGCATTTGTTCTTGTTGTTTTTGTTTGTTTGCTTGTTTGTTTGTTTTTTGGAGGGGAAACTGGGAAAGGAGAAAATTACATGTAAATAAAGAAAATATCTAAAAATATACAAAAACAAAAAAATTCTCAATTTATAAGATGCGAAAAAAATCAAATGAATGTCCATCAGAAATCATTCTTCTGACTACACAGAATAACAGAGGAATGATTTATATATATTATGCATCTCCTATTTCAGAATTTCTCTGAAATACCTTGGAGAGAAAATACATATTAGCCATCAAAGGAATATGAGACAAAAGAGGTACTAACAAGTGAATAGAACAGAATATTCTTTCAGTTGTCTTGAAACATGTTCACAAAAAACTTGCAGGTTCTAGCCACTACTGCCAGTATATTGTTGTGAAAGATTTGGCCACCACACATCTAATGGTAGTCATTCACAATTATTAGCAGCATAATATGTTGTCCATTAATACATTAGTTAAATTAGGATTCAATCAAATTTTTTAGAAGAATAAAAGAGAATGAGCTGAAGAAGTGGTATTGAGTTTAAACTTATTATTAGTTCATAGTACTAAGCTATTGGTACACATAATATACCATTGGTGTGGGATTAATGTACAAATTACATGACTATTAATCCAATGAATGGATGAGAGAATAGGCGAATGATGGGTACATAGGAGAAATATTGGAAATGTCTCATCAAAAAAATTTACTCAAGAAAAAATGTCTACATCCAATGGAAGCCACAATTCTAGAAACCTTAAATTATAGAGAAGAAAACTGGGAAAAAATATGATCATTTTGCATTCAAGTAAGAGAAAGTTTCAATATAATAATCACTGAATTTTAATCATTTCAATATGTCAGATTAGTTGAAATGCATGAATAGATAATTGGTTACAGATCTAAGACCCCATTTATTGGTCCTTTCCTGATGGTTTCTCAGAGGACCTGAAATAATTGTACTTCCAATCCAACTTAGTACTTTATTTCGTAATACTTAACCTTAACATAATCAACAATTTAGGCTAGTTTTCTAAAAGCAATGCATGTTAAGAATGTGTATTTGTGCTATAAAACTACATGTTCCTGAAAGAGGAAGTTAGCTCAAGTAAAGCCAAACTTCAAACAACAGTATTGCTGAAATCTCCATTTGTCCAACTTCAATAAATGACACAAACATAATTAACTTTGGTTTGAAGATTTGTTCTCAACTAACCATAGGACTCTGCTGTTCAGTTAGAAGTTATTCAAGACTGCATTGTATTAGACAGTGTAGTGAGTTGTCCTGAATTGTCAAAAGGCAAGTTAGATTATCTTCCAGAATGAAAATTAACAAATGTGAAACTAGGAGGAAATGTGAGTACCTGACAAAGCCCCAAACACTTCTAGCCTTATGATGCAACAGTTTCAAATATTATTTATTTAATTTAGAGAAGGTAAGTTTGGTTTTGTCTATAAATAAAGCACTCATTGAACTAGCTAAAATAAGTCACACCTTTCCTCTATGCTTATATATTTCTATATTTTGTAATTATAAAATAATTTATAAAAATATGCTGAGGAAAATTTGAATTATTTTTCATCCCCTTCAATATAGATGTGATTTATATCTTACTATAACATCTTGCTAATTTAAGCACAAATTGTAATCATATTTCTAATACACTTAAGCAACTTTTTATACCTGTGTGACTGTATCTTATTGAAAAACCAAATTTCATTTTCTTTTTCCAAGAAAAATATTCTGTGAAT
Organism: Mastomys coucha; assembly: GCF_008632895.1. NCBI lineage: Eukaryota > Metazoa > Chordata > Mammalia > Rodentia > Muridae > Mastomys > Mastomys coucha. The sequence continues at coordinate 83,428,956 of NW_022196894.1, forward strand.
AAAAGATATGATGAATATGCAAATTTATTTATTTGTTGGTTTACTTAAAGTGGTCAACATTTTATTAACAAGAAAACCTTCTGATAAAAAGTATATCACATTATGTAAAAAGCTAGATGAAAACGGTCAAGCCGAATGATGAGTACTTTCTGAGTTTGAAATTGATTGGTCTATTTTTTAAAAAGAAGTACACATAAAGAAAAACAGTCAAAATTCCATAAAGAAGTTGAAACTTACAGATGTTTAAAAATATCAAAAGAGCTTTTAAATAGGAAATTCATCTCTCAATAAGTATACATACCAAGTATTATACGATGATTTGTATATGCATGCCTACAGCTTATTGTAACTTTAGATAAGGAGTTTGTGTGTTGTGACTAAGTTGTCTTCATAGAAAAAAGCATCATAAAATTATGTCCAATCCACCAATACCAATAATGTTCTACCATGCAAATGACCTACTTTGTTAGTACAGGGGCCAGTTTTCCCAAGTGACTGTACTCAGGATTTGTGAAGCAATAAAATAATTTCTGCATCTTGCTTGCTGACAGAAACAGAGCTATGTGGTCATAGACATTGTTTACTTTTTTCCAATTCTACACTTGTAAAATAATTGCGTTGAAGAAAGTAAGCTATCACTCCATTGGAAAACACTTTAGATTGGTTTTGTGAATTTTCTATATATACACATAAGTAAGTTAATCAATCTGGGCACTCAAGAGACTTATGTAGGAAGACTGTGACTTCAAAGACATCCTAAGCTATACGGAAAGACCCTTTAACAAAAAGAAAGAATAAAAATAAGTCAAGAAAATAGAAACACTGTGTTTTAAATACTGTTTACACAATGACTGAAACTTCCTGGGACCTATGACTGTGGTTCCTACTGATGGATCCTAATAATGGAGGATATGGAACCTGAACCAGACATCTTCTCTAGCCAGGATAGGCTCCTAGTAGTGAGAGAGTGGGACACCAATTCAGCCACAAAATCTTTGACCTGACCTACTTGCAAGACGCACTGGGGAAATGGTGGCTCAGAACTTGTGGGAATGGCTAACCAATGAGTGGTTTCTCACACACACACAAACACATGCATAGAGAGAGAGAGTTAGTGAAATACTTCCTAATAATATTCTGCTATACTCATAGGATCCATGAGATCGGTGTGTAGCTCAATTATCATCTGAAAAGCTTTCTCAAGCAGCTGATGAGAGCAGTGGCAGGCAACCACAGCCATACATTAGTGAGACTTGGGGAATAGAAGAGGGGCACGTAGGATTACAGGAGCCCGAGGGATAGAGGACACCACAGCAACGTGGCCTCTAGAATCAACTAAGGAGGGATCATAAGGGTTCACAGAGACTGAAACACCAATCACAGATCCTCCATGGGATCTGCACCGGGCCTTCTGCATTCATGCTGTGGTTCTTTAGGTTGACACTGTTTTTTGGACTCTTAACAGTATGTGTGTTTGTGTGTGTGTCTGGGGGTACAATCCCAGTCTATTTTACCTGCATGTAGGACATATTAAAGTCAAGCTACAACTATTCAATGTCTGGGATTCACTCACAATGTTTTGGACTCATCCAAAAGGCTTGGCTCACTTCTCCGGCTCTATCTTCTATAGCAGAGTTTGTCTTCTGAGCTCAAGATGGTTCTACTCCACTGCTGCTGCTATTCTTAATGGCCATCCTATGCTACTGGCATCACTCAAATGCTAAGATCTTCTGCTGCAACTAGGCTGCACTTTCACCAGTAGCCTCTCATAGGATGTCTTCATGGTATCAAGGTTCAACCTCTTTGCATGACTCTTTCATTCCTGGGTCATCAAACACGCACCTTCACCAGTGACCTTTCCTGACGTTTCACAGTGCCAAATGCTCAGCTTCTTTCAATGAAACCTCATGCCTTCAACTTGTACCATCTAAGTGATTTTTATAAATTACTAAGTCGGGCACCAGCACTACGTCTCCGAAACACAGCTTCTTTGTGCTGTCAGAGAACACTCCCCATAAAATCACACCTCAATATTGCTGGATTCTTCTATATCACCACTAATTTCATAGCTCCAGCTAACCAGCATCGATTGTCCCAGTAATGCAAATGTTTCTATTTAGTAGTTCTGGTTTCTTGTTGATCACAACTGAGCCTTCAGCTCCAGCTAACCAGAACCACAGAATCTTAAAACAACAAAAGTCCCTGACAGACAGAATCTTTAATCTTCCCTCTGAAATGTCACAAGCCAAGCCTCCAACCTCTGCATTGCTCTCAACATTCTTATCTTCCAGGATCCTGTAGAATATCCCACAGAGCTCTTAACACTCAGTGGCTCTTCTAGACAAAAGTTCCAAAGTACTTCTACAATCTTCCCCCAAACAAATCATCAAGTCTGTCATAGCAATACCCTGCTGTTCTGGTACCAATTTGTTTTAGTTAGGGTTTCTATGGCTGTGACAAAAACACCATGATCAAAAAGCAAGTTGTGGGAGGAAAGGGTTTATTTGGCTTACACTTCTAGATCACAATCTACCTTTGGAGCAAGTCAGGACAGCAACTCAAGCAGAACTGGAACCTGGAGGAAAGAGCTGATGATACTCAGGCCATGGAGGGATGCTGCTTTCTGGCTTGCTTCCCACAGCTTCTTTGGCCTACCTTATTATAAAACCCAGGACCACCAGCCCAGGGATAACACCACACATAATAGGCTGGGGCCTCCCCCATTGAGAAAATGCCTTACAGCTGGGTCTCCTGGAGATATTTCTTCATCTGAAGCTACTCCCTCTCTGATGACTTCAGCTTGAGTCAAGCTGATGAACAAAAGCAGCCAGCACAATTCATATTCAGGATCCAATAGCCAATTGACAGTATGAGGCCTAGTGGGAGAATTTTAAAACATGAGAATTCTATACTTATGAGTATATTAGTGATGGTTATGAAGGGTCTTCTAGAAAATACCCTCTTTATCTTGTCCTGTCTCCAAAAATCTGAAAGTCTTTTTGCTTATTGCTCCTCAGGCTAGAACATTACACACTCTGGAAAGACAAACCAGAAGATAGTCTATGAATTATATGTCATTCATGCTTATCCTGTGGTATTCCATTATAGAAGAACAGAAAAGAAGATCACAGGTGGCCAGCCTTAAGATTGTTCCCTAATTGAATCTCCCTTTTTTTCAAATGTTAATGACAGTACACAAAATTAGCCTATCAACACCTAAATATGTTACCCAGAATTGAAATGTGATTGGGATATAAACTTTTTGTCTAGTGAGCATATATCTCCTCAGGTCTATTTCCCACAACTCCAAACTATAAGCCTACTTCCCCCCCCCCACACACACACACAATTCACACTGAATACTTTAAATGACAGAGTCCACGTTCACTAGATTACAAGTTTTATCAGGTTTGGGTTGGCATCCTACTTGTTACCTTCTGATTGTCATTTGTTCTTGCCACACAACCAGTGTTAACACAAGGTAAGTTAGTGAAGGGAGCAAATATTTTAAAATACAGTAAAACTTATGGTTAATTTTACCTTACCTGATTAAAACATATGCCTTTTATAATTTTAGCAAATACCTAGTTTTTGTATTTCAAACCAAATAAAGTACTTCACCTATGGGTCTTGGGCAGAACATTTTTAGAGGTTTCAATGCTGCATATCTGACAGCTCTTAGAGCAAGAGTCAATGTTAGTTAATGACACATGTGGATCTGCAACTACTTTATTTCATCACCCTGACAACTCACATTTCTTCTGCTCCTCTTTTCTCTGCAATTAATACTACTGAGTTTCAGAGCTATGTCTATAAATCCTTTTGAGTTATTCACTATTAAGTTCTCCTCAGCATGGTTTAATTAGCCCTTAATAAATCTTTGGGAGCACTACGCCACACCCACATTGTATTAGGATGCAATGGGATATAGACACAGCCTTCAGTTCTGTAAACCAACCTTCCTCCTTACCTTTGATGATGCAGGTAAGTTTAACAAGCCAACTCTTCAGGTCGCGCTGTTACTCAAGTTATATACACTGTTCTCAACACACTATTTTACTGTGATAAAACAGAAGATCCAAGGCTTGAAAGAATGCTCACAAGCCATTGTGGTCTCCCAGGTGTCTTGTATGAGAATACATGTTTCCTGGATGTGCTCTAAAAATCAATTTCTCAGGGTCTTAAACCCTGCTTGGCTTTTCTTCATTAGCATACTGGACTAATTCGGCCTTTTCTCTGTTTACTCAAAAGGAAATGACTATTTCATAGCAGCATGTATATGATGAATGTATTTGTATTTTAATCTTGTATATTGTATATAAGATTATATAAGGTATAATTATATAAGATATATAAGGATATATATATCCTTATCCAGTTATATTTCTATTGCCTCTTGAAAGAGTTTTGCTATGACCAAAGAACCATAGAAACTTTAGAACTGCAAAAACCTTTAAAGTATAAAAGTTAAGTCTCTCCCTCTCTGTGGAAAGTTTTTTACAAAGATGCCAAAGGAAAAAAAATCACAACAACAAAAAACATTGCGATTGTTTAGTATCCTTAGCTTATGCTATAAGGAAGATGCAAGCATGGCCTTACCAGATTTTGTTTAAGAAGAATAACATAAAAAAAAAAAACCTGAAGAGTACTGTTGACACTTTAGAATGATTTATTAGGGCTCCTAATCTGAAATCAGTGAGGCGAAGTTTGAAGAAATATTCAGAGTCCAAGACCATTGGGTATATAGTTTTGAGAATCTTAGCTATGAACACTGCATGGCAGATGACTTGCAATGTGCCTGGTGATGATGCATATGATGCACCAAACAAGAGTTGTGCCCTCTTTAAAGGATGGGAGAAAATATGTAGTTATTAAAGTTTTGTGGGTTTATTCTTTTCCACCTTGATAACGCTGTTCAAGCCCAAGCCTTCATACATGCTAAGTGCCCTATCATCAACCTACAACTCAAGGCTCTAAAAAACATTTCTTAAAATACTTTGAGTAGTCTCAAAAATGTAAATCTTATTTTAACATGTTATTCTTACTTTAAAATGACAGTTAAAATTTTAATTAGCTAGATGCCTTTATACATATTATATATCCTTGGTTTAGAATATTAAGAAAAACATATTGGCTGTATATTGTGGGAATAGTAAGCCTGTTAACTTAATTTGTTTGTAATAATGGAGTCTTTCATATATTTTATCAGGTGCTAAAATATTCTAGTTTATAACTCTCTGTCCAACTGTACACCAATTTTTCTAAACCACTGAAGTGCATTCTGTGGTAAAGTCCTAAATGTATATCATATTCAGTCATTGTAGTGTTAAAATTTGAAGAAAGATTACAAAAATATATATAGATTGAACATATTTTATCCCTTTTATTTTTTTTCAGAGTTATGGAAGTGAGTGTACATTTTTTTCTTATGAAATTATTAGGCTTCAATCATTTGAGAGGAAGGACATGATATTTCAGAGGATAAAAACATTTTGGAGAAGGGTCTTGCAATGGATTGAATCAGGATTTTGTGGTGCCTTGTAAGATGATTTAGATGAAAGAGGAGAATTCAGACCAAAGTAATAAGAGAAAGAATATTAGGGGAATAATACACACTTGAACCCATAATGTTACTAGAAGTGGGCCAGGAGTGTTAGTGGAAGTGGGAAAGGTAGGAATCAATCTCTCCAAAAGTAAAATGATTAACTTGGAGGCAATGGAAGCAGATTATCCAAAAGGTTCCAGCAGATGAAAAAAGACATTTGCTTATATTCTAGGAGGTGGACTAGAGACTACCATTTTATCTCACATTATTTCAATATGCAATTTGAATCTGAAATTCTGTGTTAGTTGAGTGGATTTTATACTTTCTCATAGTTGTTAAAAATCTATATGTTTAGAAGCAAAACGATTGCCATTGCAAAACAAATTGAAGCAAGCAAAGTTTTCAGTAAGATGTTATTCAAGAGCATGGAGTCAGAAATTTACATGATCCATAATTGTGCTTTCAGCCTGTGTCAAAATCAAGAAGCAAAGTTGTGGGCAGAGGCTCGTGACATCCTTTAGGTGGTCTACTCTGACTTGCAAAGCAACTTAAAAAATGTCTGACACACAGTACTTTGTTGTGTCAATTCGTTTTATTCCTTAGTTTCCTCCTAATTTGCAGCACTTATGGGTGTGATTTTTCAACTTCATTTCATTATCAGTTTTCTAAAAAAAACGTGTGTAAAAACAAAAATTCTGCTGTTATTTTGCCTAATAGATGATGTTGAACATGCTGACAAGGAGAAAGTATGCTTTTGTACAGAAATGCTCTGATTTAGGTCAATTGTGCACTTGGGAAGGGTGCATCCTGCTGATTTTGAGGCTGTTGAAATCTTCGAGCCATTTTTCACATTTTTTAAAATGAAGCTTTTTTTCCCCATTATTTGAAAACCCAATGGGACTGTAGTGGAACTGAGAAATGTAAGCCATATGTTTTGGAGCCTTTTACAATTAAATCAGCAAATTACTTCCCAGCATACTTCAAACACTTAAAAAAATTATTTTATAAATACATATATCTATATAAGAAAATGATGCAGAATTCAGTGGATTTTTTTTTTGGCTAAGCATTTTACTTCTAAATATTTAATTTCATTTTAGCTTTGAAGAGCATATGAGCCAGAAACATCGTGCAATGATTTTTTACAAGCAATGTTCAACTTTAAAGCCATGAAATACAACTCACTGTTAAAGGGAAACTATCTTCTCCTCATTGCTCACTGTCACTGATTCATTGTGGAACATGTATTCCTGTAATCAAACCCAGCTAAGGCAGGACACTCAGGTGCACGTGGCTTCGTAATCACTCTACTGATATCCACAAGTTGTAAGAGGTATGAGCATTTGCCATTTTGTGTGCTTGCTTGTTGTAATATCCAATGGATAACATTCATTCTGTCCCATCACATTTAAGTTAGAAATACCACATTTCATATTCACAGAGAAATACTTGAGAAACTTTGATTTTTTTTTCTTCCTCGAGAAGCACCATCTATTTCCATCTCTGATGCTTGTGTGTGGCGTAGAGTGGGTGATTAAGGGAAAATCCTGTCTGCTTGCTGGAAGAGGCACCTACTTGTCACTTTGTCATTTTTAAGGAACTGAGAAGACACTTCACTTTTTTGGGGGTCTCCCACACTGGGTGAGTCATTCTAGGGGTTTTCCTCCTGGGGGCTATTTCCTTTCTCTAGTCTCCCCTGGGGTGCTGGAGGCTTTCTCTTCGTGTTCAGTTGCTTGACTAAAAACTTAATTTTAAATCTGAACACTGAGATAATTACAAATTGTTGAGGTGCATAAGAGGATCGTTTTATTACTGAGGAACCATATTTAGCTGCTGCAGAAGCAGAGAAATTCTGGAAGCACACTGAAGAAAACATTAATTACTGAGGAACTGTTAGAACTTCTATGCCTGTTAATCTAGGCAAGGAATTTTGCTAAAATGTTTATTAGCATAAATATAATTTGCATCCAAAACAATTTTGAATTCCAAGGAAGTTTACATTTTCATTCTCCTTTCATAACCATGTAAGATTCCATTGTTTCTGAGTTTCCACAGTGACTGCTGATTGCACTGGAGTGGTAGAGGTTTGCTGTGTGCAGATGTAATTACACATGTACTGCTACTGCTGAATAGAGATAACATACTCTATGTGGAAACACAGAATAAAGCCATATGGCTTAGATTCTTGAATTATGTATTACAAAATCATTTGCAGCCCCACTTTCTACTTTTACAGTGAGAAATTCACAGGAGATGTATGCCCAGGCATGCAGTTTAAAAGTTTCTTCATTTGAAAAAAAAATAAAGCTGAAGTGAACTAGTAAATATGAAATGGGCTTCATCAATGCCAAGACTAGTAGGAAGTATGAAGATGTGAACTCTTAGTCTTTCAGAGGGAGACTGCAGAGGGATGGTTTCAGCTTCCTGAACCTAAGTTTCTAAATCTAAAAGAGAAACCAGACTGGTGAATTTTCATTTCCTGTTTGAAAAATGTTTGAAATACAGAAAGCATGCAATATTGATTGAGTGTTATTCTTTCTCTCTAATCATATTACCCTATGTAAAATGGCACTTTAATTTATCATGCTTTTTCATAAAAGGTTAATTACAATCAGAGTAAAGGTTACATGCAATAGCTTATTAATACCCTATAATTGTCAATTTTATAATAGCATTTAATTATTTGAAGACTTGAGTAGGTACCAAGTGGATTATTTAGAAACACTAAAATTCAGCACATAAAATGTTAGGATACTAGTAAGCTTTCAGAGCATTGCTAACAATATTCAGATGATAGTTCAGTGAACACATTTGGTTCATACTTATTCCAATGAACTGAAAACTTATGTCCAAAGAAAAACCACCCATGAGTGCTTATAGAAGTTTTTTTTACTTATTGTTGCCAAAACTGAGAACAAATAAAATAGAAATAAATTATGTTCTTGGAAGAAAAGAAGATGAATATTCACAAGACAGAAAATTGTTCAGTGATAAAGTCACGTAGGTCATGTACTACCATAGAAGTAAAGACCAGTGCTTTGGGGATGTTATAGCTGAGGGACAGAGAGGCAGGCAGAGCACAGTGGAGTTTTACAGAAGCAGAACTACTCCGCACACTAAGATACCATACTACCACACTGCTGAGCAGGTGTCATCGCACAATTACCATAGTCTACAGACTGTAGAAGAATGATCCCTAGTGCATACTATGAAGTTAGAAGTACTAATGATATATTAATATAGGATCACACATTTTAATAAATTAATATAATATGGAGTGTTGCTAATAGTGTGTGTGTGTGTGTGTGTGTGTGTGTGTGTGTGTGTGTGAGAGAGAGAGAGAGAGAGTGTGTTTCTGTGTCTTTGTGTCTTTACACTGAGTGGATGGTATATGGGAAATTTTGCTTTCATTTAGTATTGTCTTGTGATGAACTGAAAAGCATGATGAACTTAAAGGCAAAGGTGAACTTGAAACATTGTGTACATTTATAAGGAAAATATTTCAGTTACTTTGTACAAATGAAATTAGCTTATTTTTTAAAAATGAAGACATACAAATTGGTCCAATATGCACAAATCATCAGTTTTTGAGGCAGCAAAAACAATTTATACTAATCCATGAAGAGGCAAGAAGACACATCATCCTCAGCTATGAGCATGTGGATAACATTTGAGTTTGCAGAGTCAACACATTTGAATGGAAATATGGCAAGGAATACAGTCTTTCTATTCAACACAATCCATCTGAGTCCATCTGGACAACAGAATGTTAGAGAAAACATGCCCTCAAAAGACTATGCTTGTAGATGAAGTGCCCCATTTCACCTCATTCAGTGAGAATAGAATGAGTGAGAATTCAGTGAGAAGTCACTAGGAACTCATAATGCAGCAGTTGGTCAGAAACTATATTTTCTAGTATATCCAGAGAACCAAAAGACAGATGGAAATGTGTGGTATGAAAAGGAGGCAAAGTAGGATCCTTCAAACTTCAATGTTAATGACTCCATACAATGATATTTAAATTTTCTTCATCTGTAGAGGAATTCATATTTAAAGATAAAGTGCATGACCCTGATGAAAGCTGAACTGACAACTTATTGGCAAGCAAAGACTTAGTATACAGTTGCATGACATGGAAAGCATAGAAAAAAAGTGTTTTTGAGAAATTACTACCTACCAGACATTTTTATAAACATCTTACATGCATTAAGCGACATGAATGGGTGAACACAAAGAACTGAAGTGAAAGTCTTTTTGAGGAAAATACACACACCCCATGAAGCTTTCTATAAGATAGAAATCGTCAGTTTATAGATGCAGATGGGAGAGTGAGTCTCCTTTGGGGAGGTGACGGCTGGAAGGCAGCTCATGCCACAGTAGATATCTCAACACTTAACATTTTATATGTGAAGCACTAATTGGGCTCTGGGGTTCTTAATAATAAAGAAATAAGACACAAATCTGGGAGGACAAGGTAGGTGACATAAGAGAGTTGGAGAGGTTATGTTAATGGGTATTATTCAAAGTACATTATATACATTTTTTCTCTTTACTGAGCCTATTTTCTGTCTCTTATGCTTCCTAAACCCGAATGAACTCCAACTTAAACATATTTCTGTCTTTCTTCAGCTCCCGCCAATCCTAACTTCTGCTGAAAGACACTCAGAGCATCTCCAGAAACAACATTTCAACTTTTGTCCCCATTCTGTCTTTTTGTTTATCATACTTCCCCTCTATATTCTGACTTCCATAAAAGTAGTTTCCTTCAGCCAGTGATGTAGCAGAAACCTTCATACTTGTTGGCCTGTGCCTCTGTGTAGCAGCTATTCTAATAGTGGCTAAGCTTATATTTTTGAAGAAGGAACTATTGTTATCTAACACTGAACAAATGGCAAACAGAGGATGGGGTGGTGAGATCTCAATAAAACCCAGAGCTAGGAAACTGTGCAATTATAATCTAAGATGTAAGTCCCTTAGCTGTAAACTAAATTACTAGATTTATAATGATAAATTTATGCATATCTGCCTCTCAGCTTTATGGAGGAGGCTATAGGTATAATTTTTATACTCAAGTAGAAAATTCCTGCAATGCATCAGATACATTAAGCTCTTTTTTAAATTTGGTCATTCTTTCCATGTCCCACTCCCTTTTGCTTTGTGAGATCAGCTATATCCTTACTTCAAGCTAGTCAAAATTTCTTATGTATCCTAGCACCCCACTTTCATGGGTCCTGGGGCTATAGACATATAAAGTTAGACTTCACTAGATGTGTAATCATTAAAAGAAAATTATTAAAAGTGCACTTACTGAAATTTATATATGCATTTCAAATGACATGCTACTATAATTTTACAAAAATTAATATTTTACATGGCATATTGCCAAACATAGATTATCTGAAATATAAATTTTGTAGGAATATATAAATTTCAATTATTAATTTCATATTATGATTGAAGCTTTTCAAAATACATTTTAAGCATAGCTAGTTAATTTTAAAAAGGTTTTTTGTTTTGTAAAATCAGCATGTAACATGCTAGAAACTGTCAGAATTTATTTTCACACAAAGTGTAGTTTTATGGTTTTCCTTCCCCATTTCTCTCACATCTCCATCTTCTTCTCCTTCTGGAGCATGCCCCTTCCTCAGACTTCTTTACCCTTTCATATCCCATATAGTTTTTAGTGTATTCCCATCCTATCTCTTTATCAAACTTTATATGCTCTCACTTTCTTATCTGGAGTGTTTTAAACTTTATCTATATCTATATAGATATCTATATATATCTACGTATATGCATTGTAGGCTATGTTGAGCACATTATGGTTTTTTTTTAAATTCTGTTTAAGGAGACTACTAGAATTATTAATTATTACTATAGGTCCCTTAATGAAAAACTTTTTCTTGAGTTTTACCCCTGTTCTTTACAAATTCAGAATGACTCGACTTAGGAATATACATATACATTCAGTTAACTGAATCACAGACTTCCATAAACTTGGGGGGATGTATACAATCCCCATTCAAGAGATGAGTGAGAAAAATAAACAAACAGCCTTTGTGTAGATAAAAATTAAATGTTTTAACAAAAGAAATTATCAGAAAGGCAAAATGTACCACAGATAATTCTAGAATTGGTTATAGACTATCTCCTATTAATATCTGTCTGACAGTGGAATATCACATGGACACATCTACATTCAAAATGTGAACACAGTGTGGAATGCCTGAAAATTAGATCATATATGGGCAAGCGTATGAAGTGTCTGACAGCAGTTAAACATTTTAATATAGCCAATTAATGAGCCATTTCCTTCCCATTGGTAGAGTTGACTGTGGATAGAGATTTACTGCCTATATTGTAGTATTTTGTGAAAGAAAAATATAAAAGGATTAAAAAACAAAATTTGCAAGAGTCTGGAATGGCTAATAAGTGCTTACTAACTCTTTACATAATACTTATACGTCATCTTATACATAAATATCTCTATAAGATGGGTGTGTAATGACTAGGAACTAGCAATGGATAAAATTAGACCCCATATAAACAAACAAAGAAACAAAAAGATGAGTTTTCACTGAAGCAAATTAAAATCATTTATTCTTCATGTGGAGTCACTGGAAAAACTGATCAATCAAAAATAGACCTCACAGAAGACAAACTTAGAGTGTGTAAAAACATTCATGTTACTGAATTGAAAACCACATGTATGTTACACTGTTTAATGGGACAAAGTTTTAAAATACCAACAAAAGGCCTAGGTTCTTAAGTTTTCATAGAAAAGGCAACCAAAATGCTTTAGCAATTTCGTCTCTTCAACCAGAATTTTGAATTTTCACTGGAAACCCAGTGACTGTTTAGTGGATGTATAATTTCATAAACTATGGAGAAGCCTCTCTTTGTGACCAGAAGACATTTGCTGAAATGCACATAACTTTGTAATAAGTGCTTTGACTTCAATTTTAATCATTTTCCCACTGCCATCTTATGTCACTATTGGGTAGCAAAAGTTTTATTATAACCTCCAATCGCTGTTATTTTAAAAATGAAATGAATTGGTAAATTCAACAAATTTGCAGGTGGAATTATGAGGTTTAGAGGTTACCTAGCATATGAGTAGTAAAATCTAAATAATCAGTTGGTTCCAGATGAGAATACTTGAACTTTGTAATTTTGAGTATTAGTTGTGAGTTAATTGGTTTACTTTCCTCATTTGCTCTGTAAAAGTGTTTGACAAAAGTTAAACTTTTCTTTATCAGAAGATTCTGCTGCTGTCTTGCTAACTGATGGCAAAGATAGACACATGCTAAACCACCAACCAAAGAGTAAACATGGTGGGACTCATGGCTCCAGCTGCATATGTAGCAGAGGATGGCCTAGTCGGTCTTCAATGGGAGGAGAGGCCCTTGGTCCTGTGAAGGTTCTATGCACCAGTGTAGGGGAATGCCAGGGCCAGGAAGTGGGAGAGGGTGGGATGGTGAGCAGGGGAAAGGAGGAGGGAATAGTGTTTTTTGTTTATTTTTTTTAGAGATGAAACTGGGAAAGGGGATATCATTTGAAATATAAATAAAGAAAATATCTAATTAAAAAAAAGACACATGGAAACAGAGACTCTGTCCCAGGCAGTGTCCCAGTCATAGGTCAGTCTTATGCAGAAAAGACAATTATACATGAGGCAAGGCAAGAATGACCATTAGCTAATAATTCCAAATCACTACACAATCTCTGAATTTATTGCCTTTTGATACATCTTAAGAGCGCCATTCAAATTTGCCCAAAAAATTGATAACAAGAAGCTAAAAACTAATATTTAGTTTGCAGATGAGTAAGATACTTCCCTAGGCAGTTCTAAAGTAGGGCCTGAAAGCACCGAGAACAGTAATGTAGCAAACTCCTTCAATAAAGGAGTAAAATGCAATATTGCAAGGTAATCATGTACAATCATGACTTTCAGGATTGAAAAGCTTACAAATATTTTATACATTACAGTGCCCTAGATTATCTATAGCAAGTCATAGAGACTCATATAAAGATGAAGAGAGGAAGGAAAGATGCTAAGAAAGAAAAGAAAAAGAAAAGAAGGATGTAAATGAGAAAATTATAGATGCATACCCAAAATGTTGTACTTGAGATTCATGTACTTATGATTTAGGACTACATTAATATATTAATGGTCATATTCATGTTAATACTGTATTACTACATTGTTACATCAATGTACTACTAATGCTATGTTACTATATTTATATAATTGTTATATAGATGATTAATCCACATAAATTATTGTGCTAATATTGTAGTTGTTGTCTTCTATATGACAATTAATAAAAATGTCCAGAATATTTTAGTATTATTGTCTGTCCACACCTTATTTTCTCACCATTTTATTAAAACTATATTTTTCTCAGATATTATATATCCTGATTATAGTTTTCTCTACGTCTCCTCTTTGCACATCTCCTCCCATCCATATATATGCCTTTTTGTCACTGATTAGGGAACAAACATGATTCTATGGAATAATAATGAAATATAATATGATAAGATAAAATAAAATTTGACACATTGGAAGTGTTATTTTTACGACTAATATCTACTTATTAGTGAGTACATACCATGAATGTCCTTTTGGGTCTGAATTACCTCACTATTGGAAATAGATCTACCTGAAGAGCCAGCTATGGCACTATTGGGAATATACCTAAAAGATTTCCTACCATGCCACAGGGGCACATGTTCCACTGTGTTCATAATGGTCTTGTTTGTGATAGCCAGAAGCTGGAAACAACCCAGATATCACACAACAAAAGAATGGATACCAAAAATGTGGTTCATTTACACAATGGAATACTACTCAGCTATTTAGAATGAAGACATCCTGACTTCTGTAGGTGAATGGATAGAACCAGAACATATATTCCTTCCTATAATTACAACAGGACACTGATTCAGAGTTGTGCTAGCCATAGATTAAGGCAGAAACTTGAAACTAAGAAAGCTGTGGCTCAACCATAATAAACTTTTCTGGATTTTATGGCACAATCTTAGGAGAATGACTGTGTTTTGGAAATTGAGAAGAAAAGAGATGATGTAGTGCCCAGAGGAGAAAAGGATATGCAATCATAGAGCACTTGAGCTTCCTAGAAAACCATTGCCAGCCAAGCTTGGGTTTTCCTATGCAACTACAGGGCCCTTCATGTCCAGGGCTACAGCATTCTGTCATCTTTTCTCCCATTGTTCCTCCTCCTACTACACAGCTTTGTATGGAATAAGAGTACTATAACTAAATCTGATCTGACTTATGAGTAGTTGTAGACTGGGGTTATTCGGCCACTTATAAGACTATAAAATCACTCTACAGAAAGGATCAGACATGGTTTCAAACTGATGCCTTGCCTATCATTTCACCGAGTTTCACCAAGTTTTTCACAGCTGGGGAAACTCTGTATCTTTTCTTATATTGGCACTGTCTTAACTTGCCTAGGAAACCTCATTCATTAGGTTATAATAGAGCTGAGTAGTCATCTGTGACAAAGGTCATGAGCAAAGCTATTCCTTACAGCTATGGTCTTCTATAGATTCCTATGAACAATTTTACTATATAGAGGCAGAAATTATGAGAACAGTCACACAACAACTCTAAGATTGAAGAATATTAAGTACCTGCATATTTGATTTTCTTTGGTAGTAGAGAAGTAGTTCTTAGCTTATGGGTCCTCACCTCTTTGGGGGTCAAATGACCCTTTTACTGCGGACACTTTAGACCATTGGGAAAAACAGATATTTAGATATTTATATTATAATACTTAACAATAACAAAATTATAGTTATGAAGTAGCAGTGAAAACTATTTCATGGTTTGGGTGGGGGGGGTCATGACAAATTGAGGAACTGTGTTAAAGAGTCTCAGCATCAGGAAGGCTGAGAGCCACTACAGTAGAGGAAAATCAGATCCCCAGTTCTGGGAAGCCTCCTCAAAGGGAAAGCAACCCTGTCTGTGTTTGGCAGGCTTTTTATAGTATTGCTCTGAGAGTTTCATAGAGAGACTTTTTAATGGTTTTAGGCAACATATTTACAGTTTAAACTTTAGAGCTTGCATTTTCTTTCCTTTTCTTCTTTTCCTGCTCTAAGTCTGTCAACTGGTTGGAATTTGTAATTTATGGCTATGCAGCAATCCAAGGTTCTCTATCCTCAAGAGATCTTTTCCCCCTGAAAACTTAAATTGCTTGATAAAGTACATCTGGGAATGAATTGACGATGTCTCAGAGTAGTCATGCAAGGGTTCTAAGCATGTTCTTCATGTGATATCCCTGTAAAAAATGTTAAGATCTTTCAGGGTTCAATATAAAAGAGCTGAAGAATAAGTGAGTGGATTGTAAACTAGTATTCTAGACATCTAACAAAGCCATGGACTCAATATTTAAAAACAAAACAAAACAAAATATTGTATTTTCTTTTCACTTAGGGCTTTTGGACAAGTAATTAAATACATTAAACTAGTATATCAGATTTAAATTAAATATACATTATTCACTTGAACAGCCACTGTTGTATAACTTAAGTGGATGCCTATATCTGCGTCCTATATTTGGGAGTTCCTGATCTGGAATTCCAGCTCAAGTAGCCATGATTCTCATGAACTTCATGCAAAAATGAGTGCAATGAGAAGACTTGTCATTGAATCCTTTGTCCATGAGAGGATGAGAGGACACTTTGCCTGGAAAATGTAGAGAATGTTAGAATACACACACACACACACACACACACACACACACACACACATGGGAAGAGAGATAGATAGATAGATAGATAGATAGATAGATAGATAGATAGATAGATAGATAGATAGAGAGAGAGAGTCAGACAGACACACACCCACAGAGAGAGAGGGAGGAGAGGGAGAGAGAAGCAGAGAAGAGACAGAAAGGGGAACAGGGCTAGACAGAGGGAAATTAGAGAGATGGAGATCATGATAAAATGACAAAGATAGAGCTCCTCATTTACTGAGTTATACTTTTGAAGTAACTTTTGCATCTAAATTTTTTCTTTTAAATTAAAACCACAAATATTAATTCTCTACTATCTATCAAAGACAACACACAATATTGAAACTTAAAAGAGTAGCAATTACAACAGTAACTTTAAGTAATTATGAGTAGTTTTGTACCTAAGACAAAACCAAATCAAACTAAACCCATACCAACTAACTAAACAACCAAACAAAAACATCTATACAGCTTATTCAATCTGAGGTTTATGGCATGGTTCAATTGAGTATTTATCAGCTAGATATGTAGTAGAGTTGCAGACAGACACACAGGTCAATATGTTGGCTACCTGTCAATTCAGTTTTTCTAAAATAAGTTAGAATGTCACTTTTTGTGCAATATGAAAGTTTTTCAATTTAACTATTTTTAAAACACTTCATTTTGGTGTGTGTGTGTGTGTGTGTGTGTGTGTGTGAGAGAGAGAGAGAGAGAGAGAGAGAGACAGAGAGAGAGAGAGAGAGAGAGAGAGGGAGGGAGGGAGGGAGAATCTGCATGAGTTTATGTGTATGATTTGCATGTTCATTCACAGAGGAGATCAGATCCTCTGAAATTATAGTTTCAGGTGGTTGTGAGCTATCATGCAGCTACTGTGAACTAAATTCTCTTAACAGATACCATGTATCCAGCCCCCAGCTTAACTTCTAATACATTAAGTAAATATTATCAATTTAATATTTGACAGTTTAGTCTTAATTTTTTGTTAAATCTTGCCAGGTTAATTCAGAATTGCAGTTATAACCTAGAAATACAGTACTCAAACATCAACCGCAACATCAGAAAAACTACACTTACCCTTTTAGCTTTAAACTATTCATCTTATTTCTAACTTGAAGGTGCTGATTATTTAGGGTGGATATTAGCCTTTATGCACTTTAGTTATTTTTCTTGTAAGTAGATTTTTTTCCAGATTACAGATTTGATATTTTACAAGAGGAGTTCACTTTTGTTGGATGGGCATTCTACATTTACATTTATAAGACCTTAGAAAAATCTCATGTCATATTTCTTATTGGAAAAAACTGTCATTAGATATCTGGATTTATATACACTTACAGCATGTATAATTTGATTCTGCTGGAAGTTATAAAATTCAGCTCTTCCATACATCTATCCTGACAAGATAAAGAAAACATGAAGTTCCTTACTCAACTTCTGGTGTTGAAACTAGAACAATAGTATTTGGAGGATTTGAGAGCTATAATTATCTCTGTTTCACAGACAACTAATAAAGACCCCAAGTCTACTTTAAAGGTAAATATACAAGATTATAGGATGTCCACAATTCTTAAGGTACAGAATTAACATCTAGATTTATTTTTCTAAAGTGTGGATAATCTTCATCATACATCACTAATTGTGTTGGTACAGAGAGCACAAATGGATATCCTACTCAAGCCTTATTTTTTGTCATGTTGGAATAATTCTAGGAATTAAAGTAAGCAAATTTCTGTAAAATTCAACAAGTGCTTATTTTCCATCAGCTTGATCTGTTTTCTCTGAAGTTTTCCAGCACATTTTTGGGTTCATATTAAACTGACACCCTTCAAGAACAAAGTAAATAAGAACAAAATCAATAGGTATTTCAAGAAAGAATATTGAAGAAAGAATATTGAAAAAATACAACACTGTGTAATTGCTATAACATACTTATGTTACAGAAAAGGGTATGCCATCTACACATCAGGACATATTGTCTTAAATTTCTTCACTTTCTAAGAAGTTGGATTTGTTGCTTATTGTAAACTTATATTTTGTAACTTTAAAATGGAAATGCCTGGGAAATAATTTCATAAAAATATCAATAATAAAAAGAAAGAAAGAAAAGGCAAATTCTTTCTCTTAGTTTCTTTCCAGAAAGCATATTAGTCTTGTTATATTTACTTACTGGAAATTAAGTGGTACATACCCACACTACAGATTTCTTTAAAATAATACATTTTTTTTCTGTAAGAAAATGGCTCATCATTGCATTAACAATTAATAAAATGGCTATAGCTCATGAGTATTTAAAAAGTGATTTTTTACAGTAAATATCGTAGAGTCAGCACATAATACGTGTTCAATGAGTGCATCTGTACAGAAATATGTCACCTTGTCATCTATAAAAAAGTGCAATGTTTCTGTGCCCTGAGGTTATTTTTTAAAGGAACAACTGGTTCTCTGTTTTATTGTGAGCACACAGGCTAAGATATTGGAATTTTGAGTTCTAGAAACCAAGATATAATCACACTGTGAGCAACTCAAGAGGGGTCTATATTTCCCTCCAATGATGTTACACATAATTTTTTTTACTAAAAGTTATACACACAGTTTTTTTTTATTAATTTCATTTACAAAGATTTTTTTTTTACTCATTCATTTTACATTCCTCTCACTGACCCCTCCTGATCATCACCTCTCACAATCCTTCCTTCATCCCCCCCTACTGTTATCCTTTGAGAGGGTGAAGGGGCTTCTTAGGTTTCCTCCCAACCTGGCACATGAAGTCTCTGCAGGCCTGGGGTGAGGTGCATCCTCTCTCACTGAGGCCAGACAAGATAGCCCAGCTAGAAAAACATATCTCACAGACAGGCAACAGCTTTTGGGATAGCCACAGTTCCAGTTGTTCAGGACCCACATGAAAACCAAGTTGCACACCTGCTACATATGTGCAGGGGGCCCTACGTTCAGCCCATGTATGATCTTTGGTCGGTGCCAAGGGTCCAAGTTTGTTGACTCTGTCGTTATTCCTGTGGTGTTCTCATCCACTTCAGGGTCCATAAGCCTCCGTACTTTTCTGTAAGAGCCCTCCAGTTCCACCCCCTGTTTATCTGTCAGTGTCTGCATCATCTGTCCGAATCAAATACTTGGTGGAACCTCTCAGAGGACAGCCATGATAGACTCTTGTCTGCTAGCACAAAAGAGTATCATTAATATTGTCAGGATTGGTGAGTGCTTATGGGATGGGTTACAAGTTAGGCTGGTTATTATTTGGCCATTCCCTCAGTCTTTACTCCATCCCCTGTCTCTGCATTTCTTATAGAAATAAATTTTGCTGTGCCATCAGTATTAATGAGAATGTTTCATATAAAATTACAGTGATTGAGAAGACCTTCTTCTTGAATTGGAAAGATGTGTGATACCCAATAAGCAGTTCTCATTTAATGTGGTATCAATTATTATACTTTTCAAAATGGAAGTTTCAGTTGCTAATTGTATCAAGGTTTAAGGAATAGAGTGGCAAAAACTATTATTATTATTTTGTTTATTTATTTATTTGCAGCAGACTGTATCTTTTAAGGTAGCCCTTCCTGCCTGCTTTTGTCAATGTGGTCTTGAGGCTCGATTCCACTTCTCAGATGAGGTGACCTTGACCTTCAGCTCTCTCTATTCCTTTCCATCACTGGATGGGAGATTGTAGGACTACTACCTCCAACAGAATGCAGTGGAAGTGATGAGATTGCGCTGAGATTCGAACATAAATGGTTTAGTCATCCTCCTTTTTCTATCTGGACATAGTTTTTGTCAGTCATCATTTCACAGAGCGTAAATTGTGATTCTAACTGCGGTAAAATAATGTAGACAGGAAGAAAGAGGTTTATTCTAATTATGATAAGTAAATTCAATGTTATTTTTTAAAAAGTATATTTGTTTACATAGTATTATCAGTAGTCATTGTTATGCTCTGAAAAAAAATGTCTTGAGAGTTCAAATACATCACATCATATTTACGACAGAGTGTTGTAGACTGAACCCTAGAAGGAGTTATAAATGTATATTGTAACCCATCTCATCCCATCCCATATTATATATATATATGTGTGTGTATATATATGTATATATATGTATATGTGTATATATGTATATATACGTGTATATATATGTGTATATATATATATGTGTATATATATGTGTGTGTGCATGTGTGTGTGTGTGTGTGTGTGTGTGTGTGTGTGTGTGTTTGTGTGTGTGAAGAACTGCCACCAAGTGCCAGGGGGAATAGTAAAGGGGAGGGATTACCCTGTGTCCCACCAGAGATCCAGTACTCTGGGTGGGTGGATGCAGGAGGCTGCCCACGCTCCACACACCACCTGGGTGGGGTCCAGATGAACCATATCCCAGTCCACAGAGTTAGTGGAAACGGGACAATCCCAGGGGTCTCTGGGCCTCAAGGAGGCCAAGGACTGCAGGTTCTCACTCCTGGGCATTGCAAGCAATGCGGGATACCACAGAAGAGCTGAGAATGAAGGGAGAAAGGGGTGTGGAAGGAAGTGGCTGCTGGGCCAACACAATGAGTCTGCATGAAAGGAGGCAATCTATGGTCTTAGGGTATTGTATGGTAGAAAAGAGAGAAAGAAAAGGGGAAAGAAGTAGAGGTCAGCCATGGCTACATGGAAAGAGGAGGAAGCGTAAAGACAAGAGTAAGAAGCTAAGAGAGAAGAGAGAAAGAGAGAGAGGAGGGGGCAAACAGCCCCTTATATGGTGGGCTGGGCTACCTGTCTGTTCTTAGGAGACTGTAGGGCATTCCTGGCTTTGGTCAGTTGACTGGGGATGAAATCCAGCCAGAATACTGGGAGATGGGGCACTGTCTAGCCACAGGATACTGGAATGAGGGCTCCTGGTGTGGTGTCAGCAGTCTTATGTCTTGGAGATGTGGCTTTTGCTGTTCTGTCCCTTGTAGAACCTTCTACTATCTGGACTGCCCTTAATGGTTTTATATATATATCCTTTCTTCTTGGTAGAAATCCAAAGAACAAACCCATCATATTCTGTGACTACTATGTGCTTAACATCATACAGATCTCTTCTAGAAGACAGCTATATTTAGCTGCTGTGGATATCATTATACTGACCATCTTACTCTTATTTTTGGATCTATTTGGATTTCATAGATGACAGATTAGTGACTTGGGTACATGGTACTATTCACTTTAATACCGCTGTGATAAAAATTCTATCACAAAAGATGATCATTTCTAAAAGGAACATTTTATTTTGGCTCGAAGATTTAGAAAGCCCAGTTAATGACAGGCTGGGTCCATTGCATTTAGCTCTACAGAAAGGTAGAAACATCATGTGAACAGGACATGTCAGGCCTAGCAGGCAGGCAGTTCTCCTGGCTCCCACCAATCTCAATGCTGTCAAATTATGAATCCACCAGTGTATGGATTCACTGCTAATGTTAGAACGTTCTTAATCCAACCAATCCCTGGAAGCCTGTCAGCTTGTTAAGAATTCACAAGCTTTCACAGAACATTCAGATCGAAATCCTCTCAATTCTTTTGCATTGTTGTGCTTTTTGATTTATGACACAAGTGAGAATCATTTAAAGGGAAGGAATATAAACTGAGAAAATGCCCCAATAAGTTTGAACTATAGTCAAGTTGACATAATCCTGGCTAAATAGACACAAAGCTAATTTATATATGTTCTTGCATTTCTCCTTTTTTTAAAACCTACTTTGAACTTTATACTACTACCTCAAAGTTGCCATGTGTTCCTGATGATTTAGAGCTCAATTTTGTTCTATAGCTGCTGCTTTCCATTGCTTCTTACAGCTAAGAGATCCTATTTAGTGGTCAAAGATAAATGATTGCTTCTGACTCTAGAACTAAATGCATTACAATGCAAAATTAGATATGTCCCTTCCAGAAAGTATTTGACTAATGTTAGATTTTTGAATAAAATTTGAGTGACTTTTATATAATTGATCTAATCAAATTGTAGACATTTACCGTATACCTACTTTTATGTCTGATGATCATCAATTCCATTTCCTAATATAGATATTAGATAACTATGCACCACCAACATCAACTCACTATATATCTAATAGCAACTATGAATGGTTTTGAAGCATATAGATCTAAAATACTAAAGAGAAGCTAAGACTTGGGATTTTTTGACCATGTTTCCTTTTCCAGAAATATTTTGTAGATGCAATATTACTACTGATTAAAGAGATAGTAGTGGTGGTGGTGGTAGTTGTGGTGGTGGTGGTGGTGGTGGTGGTGGTGGTGGTAGTAGTAGTAGTAGTAGTAGTAGTAGTAGT
>NW_022196894.1:83451631-83489124 GCF_008632895.1 Mastomys coucha
GGTGGTGGTGGTGGTGGTGGTGGTGGTGGTGGTGGTAGTAGTAGTAGTAAATGTGAGTCCTGATCAAGTAGAATTCCTTATCCCAGTACAGCTGTGTTTTGCTTTTGCAGCTCTGCTGAGCTTGGCTGGGCCACCTGCTTGCACATTGGCTGGCTACAGGCTGGCACAGAATGTTGAAGTTCAGAACAAAAGGTCAGTCGCTACCAGATTTCTTATTTGTTTGACATGATTGTCTGGATGTTTCCACATAGCCTTTGAAACAGTTTTTGTAATGTGCATAGCTAACAAAATTTTTGAGACCTCAACATAAATCCAATACAGTATTGCATCTGATCTAGTATATGTAGCACTGTACATCACAAGGGTACCATATCCTCAAGAGAGAGGGAAATAAATTTCATTTATTAAGGAATTCTACCTGTCTATGACTCACATTTAATAATAATAATAATAATAATAATAATAATAATAATAATAATACATTCAACATCTCTTTAATCAGTATCAATATTGTATCTAGAAAATAAACTTTATTTGCTGAAGACTTTTGAAAAGTTACATTGAAAGGGATATAAACAGGAATGAAATGATTATCCTCAATTTTATAATGACTTTATTAGAATACATAACTAATTTTTATTTTGAGTGTTTTAATAATATTTGAGTGTTTTCATAATATGTTGAATGGTCATAATATTGACAAAAAGAAACACTTATTTTAGTTTGCTATTTCCTGGTTTTTCTCTCTGTGTCTAAACCAAATGCAATATGTTTAATATTGTTCAAAAATAAACATAAAATTTTCTTTGAAAGACAGTGCATTCCAGCCAATAGCACAAAACCCATTTTATTCTTCTGGCTAAATTTATTCCAATTGATTGCTGATCACAAAAAAATAAAAAATATTGATACAACACTGTGATTTATAGTTCTTTCGACTAGTAACAGGAAACAGCAGAAATAGAATTGAAAGGATGAAGGGTCATCAAGTGCGATGTGATTATCATGCCATTTCACCCAATTATCCCAACTGATTCTCTTCAGAGTTTCATTAATGTGAGTTTGGAACCTAATGTAAAAAATAGAATGGGAAAGACCATGGTACATTATAACTGAGTATATCCTCGAAACAATCATCTACTCCATGTGATTGTAAAACAACTGTGTGCAGGTCAAGGTGGCATGAGTCAATATTTTCTACATAGATATTAGGTAAAGAATTTTTTGAGATCATTGATAGCCCCAGAGCTGAGCATGACTATGAACATCTATTTATAGACTCTTCTTTTATCTAAATCTTCAACCTGTTTAACACAGTTAAATATTCTCACACTGCTGCTAATAGAAAATCTATTTTTTACATTGGCAACTTTTAGTTTTACAGCCTCCAGGCTTATGTGTCTAAATGTCAGCTGCTTAACATTCTTGAGATTTCATCATATGAAGTCTGATCTTAACCAGTTCCAACTGTGCTAAAGTCATTTAGTCTGGGCAAGAATGGGAAACATTAGGATAAGACTGGCAGTTTACTTATTTTATAAATCAGTCCAATGTAGTCTTCTACTGGAGATATGATAATATTACTATGATTGTAATCATATTTACTTACCTACTTATTGTAGCTGTTTCCATTATCATGTTAAAGTTTTACATTTCTTATGATGGTGAAAATACGTTGTGAAAAATTCAAGACAGAAATCTCACTACCACTTAGTTTTGCACCAATATTGTACTTCATGGAAGGTATCTTTAAGTCTTATTATATTATATTATTATGGTGATATGAAGCATTTACTTGGATCAAATAAGTAATTATAAGAATAACAGAAATTTTCAGAAAAAAATACTAATGAAAGTTTAAATTATGAAACAATGATGGTTTCATTGAGTTCTCTAGCTCAAATTTTATCACACAGTATTTAATATTGGAAAGGGTGCTATGATCCATGATGGCATCTAGTCCATGTGCAAATCACAATACTTTTTAGTTGTGATAGATTTATGATAAATTAAAAGTTATGTTGAAATTAAGGATAGTCACCTGTGTTCTAATATATCGAATGCATAATTCAAGCTTTAAAAAAAGTCTTACACTTAAGCTGCAACAATAATGTCAATATGGATCAGATAAACCGAGATGGACACAGGACGAGCTGGTGTCAGACAACAGGAAGAAGGTAGACTGATCCATATGAAAACTGGTAAGGTTAGCAGTCCTGAAAACAGTAAAAACAGTGAAACAGAGTGTAATGAGAGCTGGGCAGACACCAAAGACTCTAAAGATTTAGCCATGGAAAAAGTCCCATAATTTATTGTAAATAAAATATAAATTTGTGGAAATGCTGTGCATGGAAATGTCATGACCTAGTTGGGATGTTTGGAAAACAATGCTATTTGCTTTAAGAAAAATTACATTTGTAACACGAAGTTTCTTGTTGTTTTTTAGAGGTTTTTTTTGGTTGCTTTTTTTTGTCTGTTTGTTTTTTGTTTTTGGTCTGTATGCCTTTGTTTGTTTTTTTGAAGGGAAACTGGGAAAGGAGAAATCATATGACATGTAAATAAAGAAAATATCTAATAAAAAATTAAAAAAAAGAAATGTAAATAAAGAAAATATCTAATAAAAAATAAAAAACTTAAAAAAATAAAATGATCAGTTGAAGCAGTTCTGACATTAAAAAAAAAAAAGAAGTGTCATTACTCACCATCCATGGAGTAGTGTGGTGGCTAGGACTGGAATGTGAAATGTTAGTGGAGAAGTTTGACAAGAGAGGTCTTTAAAATGTCTCAAGGTTTACGTGTGCATTAAAAGTGAGAATGTGAGAAAAATAAAGAATGACGCATGATCCATAAGCTTTCGGGAATACTAGAAAGATATTGGTACAAACAAGGATAAGTGGTGAGTGGAACTGTCCCGCAGTCCCACTCTGCTCTGTGTTCACTTCAGCCAGAGGTTAGGCAGGACCTGCAAAATAAAACGCGGGTTGGAGAACAAAGAAATGGAGGCCAAGTAGAATCCTATCAAAGCATCCCTTTACTAGGGGGTGTTTTGAGCTTATATAGGCAGGTAAGAACTGAAACCTCCAGAAATAAAATATTTGCATAACATAAACATTGAGAAGTCAGGAAAGAGTCAGGAGGGAGTCACAAGGAAAGGTCTCCAATGGCTTGGATGTCTGCGGATGTCCTCAGGCAGTAGGCATTGTCAAAGGTGTAGTTGTATCTCAGCGTGAACTTCTCTGAGGCAACTTCTTTCAGAGATAAATTGAGAGTCTGCAGAAGGTCTTTTGGCTTAATTCCCCAGGTGATTGCCTCGGGTGAAAACCTCCAAAGTCCAGAGGCTGAACTGGGCATGGGGAGGCAACAAAGTGGATTAGAGCTGATCTGGTAAAATTTACAGTTCGAATGGATCATAATACTACCTAGGTAGGTGTAGCCAATTTCTAAGTTAAAACAAGAAAAGAAAGCAAGCTGTGCTCAATGCCTGTTCCATGATTATGTCTAATTATTTTTATTTATTTATTTATTTATTTATTCACTTTACATACTGATTGTAGCCTATCCTCTCTTCCCAGTCCCACTCCATTCCTCAATTATCACCCCCCTTCTCCTCAAAGAAGGGAAAGCTGCCCTTGAGTACCACCTGCTCTGGAACATCCAGTCTCAGCAGGATTAAGAGCATCCTCTTTCACTGAGGCCCAACAAGTAAATCCAGCTAGGGGAAGAGGAATTAATAGCAGGCAACAGAGTCAGAGATAGTCCCCACTCCAGTTGTCAGGGGACCAAGCTACACATCTATTACAAATGTAAAGGGAGCCTAGGTCAAGGCACTGAATGCACTTTGGTTGATGGTTCAGTCTCTGTGAGCCCCCAAGGGCCCAGGTTAGTTGACCTTGACGGTCCTCTTGTGGTAGCCTTGATCTATTCTTCCCACTCAATTCTATCCTGCACTGTACTACAGGACTCCCTGAGTTCCACATGATGCTTGGGTGTGGCTCTTTGCATCTGTTTCCATCAGCTGCTGGATGAAGCCTCTCAGGAGACAGTTATACTAGGTTCCTGATTTCAAACATAACAGTACCATTTATAGTATCAGTGGTTGGCTCTCTCATATGGGATGGGTTTCAAATTGGGACAGTCATTGAGCTCTTCTCTCAATCTCTGCTCTATCTTTATCCCTGCATGTGACCAGATGAAATTAGTAGTCAAGTGGATACAGATAAAGGAGGAAGAACAAGACACTGAGGAATTCAGCACTGAATTTTAACAAAAGTATTTTTGTACATAAAGTTGCAATTGCCTTATTTTTTCCAAATCATTACTAATGGATACACTTCAAATAATAGTATATATAAATGATGTATTTATATCACTATATGTTTCCTGTGTTATAAGTGTAGTAGTTTGGTCATTTAATGCTCCAAAGATACAACTCACATTATTAATATTTTAATATTTTATGTTAGGTACGGTCTTTCCACTTCCAGGTTTCTCCTTTCTGACTACTTATTTAATGTCTAAAGAATTGATATATATGAATGACAAGGCAGAATGAAAAGTAATGGAATCTATAGAAAAGATGTTTATCTTAACAAACTTACATTTTGCTCAGGACAAAAATCATTGATTTTGAACTTTATCCAGTAGAAGAAAACACATTTGCCTGTAAAATATGTTAACTATTTTTACTACTTTCTAACAAGAGATAAAATTTGATACAGAAAATAATTTCAATGTGGCTGCTGTAAGAGTAATTGTTGTTGTCAGGATGGTAATTATAAATATGTTTTATTTGAATGTGTATAATAGATAAAATGTATTGATCTTGGGGTAACCAGATCTTGGGATATAGAATTTAGCATTTGAGTATATAGCAGGATCAGAACAACAGGAAGGAACACATGATCTTTCCTATGTATTTTGCATTTGAATGGCCATCCTACTTGGATTCTGAAGCTAATTCCTTGAGCAAAGTTACTTGGTTTAAAGTTATGTATTGATACTTGCCTGTAGTCCAGAACATGGAAGGTGAGATTAGGCATGAAGAGTTAAGTGTCAACCTCAACTACATAGTAAGTTCAGGATCAGCTGTGTGTTATATGAGACACCATCTATGAAAATTTCATTGGAGTCTTCACACTGGAGCTTAATTAATACTGACTTTTTTCTCTATGAATTTTATGTGTGAGTGTAGAGATATATATGTAATTCATCACCACTACCCTTTTCTCTCTGTATGTACACAGAGTGGGAAATTCTATGCCAGAGGTTATCTCAGAACTTGGTAGCTCAAGGTAAGGACAATCTCTAACTTCCCAAAGGCAGAGCTATCTGATTCATTATTTTAAAACAAATCCATAACTGATAAATCACTAAAGATATTATTATACTAAATTCTGTAAGTTAAATTATTCTATTATCCTAAAATGCTTGCTGTAAGAGCATTACTTCACCAAACAAAATTTCTCAATGGCATTTTCTAACACCCAATTAAAAGGTCTGACTTATGAGTAGGAAGTTGTCTTAACACATTTTGGAAAAAATACATCTGGAAAAAAATATCTAATTTTTGAATGGATTTATTGTTTAATTAAAGGAAAATGTACACAATACTTAAAGTTTGAACTCCCTAGGTGGGTGATGCAATGGCTTCTTATATAAAATCATTGTTTTGATGGTCTTAGAAGAAGTTAAAATTTTCTTAGCCTGACAAATGTATGAAATTCAATGTTCTCATCACTCATATATCATTTGTAGACATTATAAAGACAAACAAGTGTAATATTAGTGGATTATGATATAAAGATACTATTATCACCTAGTTAAGTAAAATTTCTAATATTATTTACTTTCCTATAATATATCCAATATTATAAGACAATATAAGCAAAGTGGTAATGTGTGTATTGGGCAAAGAATCAGGGTTTAGAGTGGGATTGGTAAAGATAATACAATAAGAAGCAATTCTTCTTGTGCCTTGGAAAATAACAGTATCAACAACATTTGTGACTTAAGTATATCGTTAAAATTTGGCATTACAAATGACACTCTCTGCCTTATTTCTTTTTGTGGTACCTAAGCTCTATATCTGTCCTTTTAATTTAATTGCTGTTGAAAAAGATTGCATTTGTGGGTGTGCATTTTTAAACAAAATGAGATTGATTTATCTCAATGAAACAAACACAAGCTGTTTATAAAGAAAACCTAACATTAGATGCCATAAATTCAAGGAGCCAAATGAAAATTGTGGGACCAACCTATTTATGAAAAGTGTATTTTATCTAGTATGCATACACTGTAAATCACAGCTTTGGTTTTATTTACTCATTGTTTAACTGTAAGACATATCACGGAGGTATAAGACCAAATTCACCACACATAAACTTGAAAAAATTAACAATATATAAATATGACATGCCAAAATAAATAAAATGGTGATTCTGAAACCCACTACCCTCAGGATAACTTTTGAGCCAAAGGCTATGCATACAGAAAGTAATGACCAAACTGAACGATAGATTTGGCAATCAGAGATTAGTCTCCTAGAATAAGATACAACTTATAAATGTACTCAAGCTTAAATGCTGGATAAATCCCTTCTCCTCTTAAAATTAAGATGCTCAGGAAAAGTATTTTCAGGACAATAGTCACAAATGTGTCCAAGAGGAAATAACATACTCAAATATTTCCAAACTATCTGTATAATTGATTAAATTAATGTGATCAAATCTTTTCTCTTAAAGACCAGGATACATTAACTACACATTGTCATTTTGTTTTAATAGAAAAAACAACTAAAGAAGAAAAAAATGCTTCAAGTGGAACCTTTCTTAAAACAGAAAAAACCTTAATACTCTTGTCATAGTATATGAAACCCTGATGTACATTTTCTTATTTAGACACTTGAAAGGAAAAGTGACTCTCATTGCTTATATCCCCTGTCATTTTCTTCTCCTAAAGTTGGCCAAGAGTACCTCGCTTGTGCTGCAGAACATGACTTTATCTATAAAGACTTGTCTCATGGGTGTGAGGATGAAGGAGTAATTGTTGAAGTCTGGAATCTTCTATGTCCCCACCCTTGTGATTAACTCAAACAAGAAGGGATGTGGCAAGCACAGATCCTGGAAAAGTAAAATGAGATAGAAAATGTGTTCTTGTTTTTCTCAACTGATAAAGCTAGAGCAGGGCCAAATGACCCTGTGGCTGGGGAGGGTGACCAGGAAGGCGCATTGCAATGGCAAAGCAGAGAGTAGGAAAATCTACATTTCCAAATTCTTCTTTTTGTCTTTTGTAATTTAGTGTATTTGGGAATTGGAAGTGAACTTATTCTTAAAAAAAGAATTTTTTTTCTTGAGACAGATTCTGAGTATGTAGACCTGGTTGTCTGGAACTTACTAGAATCAGGCTGGATTAACATCCAGATTATCTGTCTACTTCTGACTTCCTAGTGGCATGTCATATTCATATACAGTTAATTTTTTTTTTTCAAGTATATGTGTGGTGAATTTGGTCTTATGCCCCCATGAAAATATCTTATGATTAAACAATTTATTTAGATTTTTCTTTATGAAGATATTGTCAGATTTCTTATTTATGTCAGATTTTTTGTTCTCCTCCTTCTCCTTCCTTTCTCATTTTCTCCTCTTCCTCCTTCTTCTATTTATTTATATCCCAGTCATTGCCCTGCCCTCTCAGTCCCTCTCCCACAGTTCCACATTCCACTCCTCTTCCCTGTTGCCTTAGAGAGGGTGCTCCCTGCCCCACCAGACCTCCCCCTTTCTTGGGGCCTCAAGGCTCTCAAGGATTAAGCTCAACTTCTCAGACTAAGGCCTGACTAGGTAGACCTCTGCTATATTTTTCTAGGGGCCTTGAACTAGCCCGTGTGTGCTCCTGGTTGATGACACAGTCTCTGGGGGTTCTCTACAGTCATAGTTAGTTGAGATTGCTGGTCTTCCTATGGGATCTCTCTCCCCTTCAGCTTCTCCAGTCCTTCTCCTAATCCAACCACAGGGGTCCCTGACTTCATTCCAATGGTTGGGTATAAGCATCACTTCTGTCTCAGTCAGCTGCTGGTAGGGCCTCTCAGAGGACAGCCATGCTCAGCTCCCATCTGTAAGCACATCATAACATCAGTAATAGTATCAGGTCTTGGTGTGCCCCCAAGAGATGGATTCCAAGTTAGACTGGTCATTGGACCACCTTTCCTTCATGCTCTTCTCTATTTTGGTCCCTGAAGTTCTTTTAAACAGGAACAGTCCTGGGTCAGAAATTTGAGTCACTGTCTACTGGAGGTAGACTCTTCGAATTATCTCTCTGTTATTGGGCATTTTGGCTAAGGTCACCCATACTGAGTCCTTAGACTCTCTCACCTCCAGGGTCTCTGGTACTTTCAAGAAGGTCCCCCTCCCAATGCTGCTTATTTCCATTCATTTTCTGGGCCCTCTGGGAAATCTTGTCCCCCCATACCTGATTCTGTTCCCTCTTCCCCACTCCCCTCCCCTGTCTTACCCAGGCCCCCCCTCTTTTGCCTCCCATGATTATTTCCTTTTCCCTTATAAGTGGAATTAAAGCATCTCACTTGGGCCTTTCTTCTTATTACACTTCTTAAAATCATATGAGCTGCCACTAACTGTGACAGCATGCAAAATCTTCCTGTAAGTACATTGCCAAATGAGACAAAATGCTTGAATGAAATGGGGAGTTAGCATGAAGTTTAACACATAGCCAAAGAGCTACTGGCAATCAATAGCTGCTGAAAAAGGACAGGTCAATTTTGCTTAATTTTACCCTCACTGGTAAGGTGGTTGCATTCCAGTGGAAGGCAACACATCTAAGAATATATGGGAAGAAGGATGTGTATTTGATGGAGAAAAAAATAAATAAATAAAAGAAGATACCAAGTTGGCTAGGTAGGAAAGGACTGGATCTTGGAAAAATGGGCAGGGGATAAAGATGAGCAAAAAACATTTTATAAAATTCTCAAAAAGCTAATAAAGCTGAATTAAAGATACAACAAGGAAAAGAAAGTGATGGTAGTGACATTGTGATAAGTAGCTGTTTCCTTTGGATTTGGACTGGACCACTGACGTCTAAATCAGAGCAGTGTGGAAAGCTTCAGAATCCTAAGGTATTGCCATTCCTTCTTGGAAGAAGGATAAAAGATAATGAAGCTTATAGCTCAAAAAATCTTCAGGATATTCTCAAGAGGCTCCTTTGCTCTTCAAAATTTTATAGGGGAAATCAATTCTTTAGTTGTATAGATTTCTACAAATGGCCCATGGGACATCTCAGTGGTAGAGCTATATCTGAGTTTACCCATGCTAACATAAAACATTTTGTAAGAAACTATAATAACCATGTTTACTACACTGAACTTGCAGAGAATACTTTCTTATATCTCTCATTTCCTCTCTAACTTGAATGAGTTATTCCATATGTATCCTGGGAAAAGTCATATGTCATAATGAAAAAATGAAGTAAAATGTGTAAATAATGTAAATATGGAGGCCTATATCTAAGCTAATCTGAGATGACTATGAAGAGAAGAGAAACAAAAGGAAGGAAACAAGGTACTAGGTCTGTCAGAATATGTCCACTACTCCAGACCTCTACTTTGTTGTAGTTTGGTTAGTTAGGTTTTTGTTTTTGTTTTTTGTCTTGCTTTGCTTTGTTTTTGTTTTCTGTTTGTTTGTTTCTTTGTTTCTTCCTGAGTAGAAAAACTGAAAAGGTCTTAAGAGTAAGAGTGATTTGAGGTTACTAGACTTTAGGGCTTGATAAGGGATGTCATTGGGGTTTTGCAAAAATAACTTGCAAAAGAACATTGAGAGAGCAGCTGAGGTTGAATAATGATCTGAATTCTTGCCAATCAGCAAGCTGATGAAACATTCCCCAGCCATGCTCAGCCTCTAGAGAACTGATACACTGAAAACAAATGGTGAAACTGATCAGAGTATGAGAGCCTGACTAGGCAGGTGTGGTGCTCGAATGTGATGGGAAGGAATGAGATCCCAGAATAGAGTTTGCATAAAATGACTGGCTCCATCAGGCATGGGCATGAGTAAGGGCTACTGATGATGCCAGACAAGCAGCAGCAGGATATTAAGGGATTGGGAATTTTTATAAGTCTCTAACTGTACTCCATGTAACTAATAAAATAGCACAAGAGAAATTGCCTTAAAACATGTCTATTTAAAGTGCTGGGTGTTTCCAAATATGTCCTGTTAATGAGTGACCTAAAAATATGTCTCTGCATTGCTTATTGACTTGGATTGTTGGTAACCATATGGGCTTTTATATGCGTGTGCTATCTTTCTATCTACAGCTATAGATTTAAAAATAAGTGTGTGTGTTGGCTCTATATTACTAGAATGAGAGACACTGGATATAATCAAGCTATATAAAGTAAAATATTTATTTTGGCTCACAGACTTCAAAGTTCTAAGTGTATCATCCAAGGTGAGATTATATGAGAGTTAGAACAAAATTAATCTCTTTGTGGCGGGGAAGAAAACAAGGAGTGAAGAGAGGACCTGGGTCCCATGATTTTTTTCAGCATTTGCTCCCAAAGGCCTACAGACTTCTTAGAAGGCTTCCATCTTTAAGTTTCACCTCCATCCAACAGCACACCTTGGGAAACAGGTCTCTAAATTCATAGAATTTAAAGCATTTCTTATGTAAACAATAGTACTATCTGATAGGCCATTTCACATATCACTCAGCCTTGGTGAAGAAAACTATTACAATAATTTTCTTCTGTGTATCATAATTAGGCTTAATTAAGTCAAATACTTAAGTCTCAAATACTTGACTTAACGTGAGAGCTCATTTTAGATAATTGAGGCTATATAGTGTGGAGAACCTTTTTTTGTTCTTTTTTTAGATAGTGAAAATTCTATCATTAAAATAGAAAACTCATGATTTCAGCAAATTAAAGTGCCTAGTTTCAGTAACTGTACTTTTACTTTCTAATCAAGGCAATGGGACTTCCTGTTCTTCTGCCAGCTATCAGATTCAAAATGACATCTGGCTACCAGTCAAAATAATTGGGGTGGGTTTCAAGAATTTTGTGAGGATATTTTATTCCCAGTGCTACATGTTATTTCTCATCCTGTGCATTAGATATTTATCTTGCTAGAGACTGGACACAAAGCAATTTTATGGGAATATAGTCTATCATGGCAGAGATATGGTAGCAAGAGCTGCTGGCAAGCTGGTCATATTACAGCCATAGTCCACCAGCAGAAATTGAACAGGCTTTGACTCTAGCCTTATAAAATCTCAAGACTTGTCCCCATTTATCATTTCTTTCAGTGAATCTCCAGTCCCTTAGAGATTCCACAATATTGTTGAACAACTCTATCAGCTAGAACCAAGTGTTTAAATGCATAAACACTCGGGAATATTTCACATTCAAACCAATGTACACAGAGTTGTTTGAAAGGAGAGAGGATGCAGAAGCAAATAAAGACTTCTTTCCTTACTGGTCCTGCAGTCCCCACTCTTGTATATGGTGTTTATCAAGCATTTAAGCTTCTATGGCATCTTTTATGTTTCTTGATGGCATGATGTTTCATTAAACTGTAGCTTCCATGATGTGAGTTCTGTGTCTCTGAGGCCCAGACATTAGAATTTGATGTTTTCTTTGGCTAGTACTAGCCATGAGCTAATAAAATCATCTTTCTATGGGAGGACATCTTCTAGGTAGGGACCATAGTGACTGACATCAGTCTCCTGTTCTATTGCCCACATGTATCACACGCATCACAGCTGTCTCTTCCCAGCTGGAAGCACGATGACTCCTCCACTGCACTTCTCCACTCTGCTTTCAGGTTTGCATTCCTATGAGTCAGCTCTGTGTCTCTCTCTGAAAGCCTTTCACAAGCCCCCAGGAGTAGACAGCTGGTAGAGCATCTAGCAGCCCTCCTCACATTTTTCCAACTCTACTGACCTTTCAATCTCTGCTCTCTGGAACTTTGACTATCTTCCATCTGATAAGAATCCTCCTGCCTATGCTTTAAGTTTAGGTAAGCCCCCTCTTGATCTTCCATTGAATTTTTATTTGTATATAAAGAGTGTGGCATGGAGGGAAGGTTTATAACCTACTCTGATCTAAGAAGTTACTATGGGACCCAAAGGTTGCAGGACAGCAAGGAAATTACAGTGCAGAGAGCAAAAGATGAACAGTTGAACCAAATCTGGAAGCTCAGAAGTCACACCTATGCTTTGGTAACAAAATAGGAACAAAATGCATGTCTCTAACTGGGTCTTATGAATGATACCAAGAAGGTACTGGGGCCTATGAATTATACCAAAGTCATTTGGTTCTTATGGTTGATATCAGGAAGCGGGGCCATCAAGCCTGATCTTGAATCCCAGATCTATGACATGAAATTAAATGTATGTTTTTACATACCTGTGGTACAGTTTTTGATTCCCCTAGTGGAATAAAATAAGGCTTTTATCTAAACTATGATATTTAATATTAATCATAATGTAACATTAAAAAATGAACTAGAAATATGGGGAAATCTCTTTCCCTTAATGTTGGGTTCATTCCTTTCCTCTATAATGGAATCCTAAGAGAAAATATTTTCTTTTGGCTATCTCAGTTCAAAAAGCAACAGTCCTTAAGTCAGGGATTTTTCAGCCATGAGAGTTAAGATCTATGAATAGAAATAAAGTCACAAATTTCATGAGAAGATTGATGAATTTCAACCTCGAACCTCCTCTCATCTCCATCCCTCTCCCTTCTTATTCTCGTCTTCTCCTTTCTTACTCCCTCTGTTTTTCTCCATCTCTCTCTGTCTCTGCCTGTCTTTCTGCTTCTCTGCCTCCCCACAGCCCCCATAGGACATCCCAAGCATTCCTTCCTAAAAAGGGGGAGATATATAACAGCCTTCTTTACCTTTTGTTTTTATATGCATCCTGGACATCTCCCACTGGACATGATAGTTAGATATGATGCATACAAAATACACAACTGGCTCATCAGTTACTATCCTCTTCATTTTCTTCATATGAACAAGCCACCAATACTCAGTTGCATGCTTCATTTTAGCATTTCTTATTCTAGACAAACTTGCAAACTTAGCTCTTCTCTCTGTAAATTGAGATGAACTTTAGAAATTAGAGACTGAAGACATCAGAAAGGAGGGAATGTGGGACACAGATATCCCTAAACATCAGTGATTTTTCAAATGTGGGGTTGGAGGGGACAGATTCCTGTGAATTCTTAGGATGACAAGACCATCACTTTAACCCTTTCGAACTTCTCATTCTAGATGTGCTATAAGCCAGCACTCTTTGGTTCTTGTTGGACTTGAGTAATAATCTACATTGTTTGCCCAAACTTATTGCAAGTCAAACAATTAAATTAAATAAATATTTTTCTTTGTTTGCTTTAGGGGAAGCAAAAATAACCTGGGGAAACAGTTGGCCATAGCATTTAGTCACACTCATTTCCCCTCTGGTAATATGGGGAATTTCATGATTATTTGGAGAGAGTATAATTTTGTGTGTATTAAATAAAATTAGAAGGTATAATTTACTTAAAATATGCATTGTGAGTTGGATTTTGGTAGATTTTTTTCCTGATATAAACATCCTACAAGATTATTTCAATCTGCCTTTGTTAATAATTAAAGACAAAATTCTGGTATATTCTTTAAGACTCTTGGAGCAACATGTATATGTGTAAAAAGATATAGAAAGAGTATAGTGGTAGTGAAAGAATTTATCTGAGTTAACATTTGTGTCTTTTATTAAATTTATTCATCACTTCAGATTTTATTTTTATAATCATCTAAATTACATTTTATTGTATTGATTGTGACTGGAGCAGCAAACATAAGTCTTCAGATGATGATCATGTTTAGTATACAGTGTACTCTTTCAATATAAAGAGGTAAGGCAGTTTCCTTACCTTTGACATCTTCATTGACACAAAAATAATTCATCTTTGTTTAATTGTTTGCCTAAATAATATATACTTAACTTCCGTCTGATCAACTTTGATTTGATATGCTTAATCATTTATTATTAATATAATAATAAAATTGTATGCACTATTCATTTTGTTGCTAATTTTATATTTATTTTCTCTGTGACACATTACAGAGAAATATGTGTTTGTGTGTTTGTGTGCGTGTGTGTGTGTGTTTGTGTGTATGGTGTGTGCCCGCATGTGTGTATGCATATGTGCGCTTGCATCTATGGAGGAGGTGTAGATTAGATCTCAGAAGATAATTTACAGGGGTCATTGCCTGCATTTCGCCATGTTGGTTCCAAAGATTAATCTCATGTTTCATTAGATCAATATAACTCACTCACCCATGTATTTTACAGTTAGTTAAGATCTCTTTTATTTGCTATATAGAATTAATTTTCAATTTTTAATGGTTTACCTGTGTATTAAATATATCATTGTGTTTGTTTTAAATTGTTCATATTTTACTTTATAACTCACATAAAATTTCTAGCAGTCACTCTATTTAATTACACTCAATGCCTTTTGCTATCATAACCTAAAGTTTAATAGACTCCTTGTTGGGTTAAACAGCAGAACTGATGATGCCAGCAACTTTGATTTCCAGCTATTATCTTCAGAAGCATTTGTCTGTTCATCAGGATGTGGACATCGTTCCTCAGAGGTAAAAATCAGGTCTTAAACCAGCAGAAGCGTGAGAGGAATGTGAAGTCCCTGACACCGTTCTGGGAAAGCAGCTGATTGTGCCTGAAGGTAAGACAGGAAGTAGCAGTGAACTCACTGATTTTGACATGTGTGCAAAAGGGAGCCTCATTAGATCTATTCACGATGCTCATATTGTGCACTAATAGTTTCATAGTTCTGTAAATTACACAAATATACATTCAGTATTTCAGGTGAGTAAAACAAATGGGCTACTTGTGCCCTGCTCTGTGATGAAGAAAAATTTTCTATTAATCTTGTAATTAGTAGAAAGATACTAATACAAGATAGCATATTTTTTAAGGCCATCATGCATGTAGGATTTATGCAAATAGGCATCTCATAGCTACTAGATAATGAAGAGTTGTTCATGTTATATTCACTAAGTTTTTTAGCTCCAGGATTTAGTTCCAAAAGTGATGACTGTGTAAGGTCATCTGAAAATAGTCATTGAAAACGGGAAGCTTGCCTATCTGAGTCAAAGTTCTCATCCTCTTCAGACACTGGCTCATTCTAAGAGCATACAGATTCAGTAGAGATGTTTTAAATTTTCTTCCCACATTGAGATTCCTTAATATGCTTGTGAAATAATCAATTTTTAAGAATTTTTCTCACAAAAGTACAATATAGTAAGACAATAAGTTGGATCTGGGTAGGCCTGCATAGTAAGCTATGATACTCTTCTCACCTCTGTCATACTGTGTGACCTCAGAGTATTGTTTCTGGCATGAGCATCGTGCCGTAACTGCCTCCTCTTCTACTACGGTTCTCTCCCTTGGTAGGAATCATATGCCTCAAGATGAACACCATTTCTCTATTCTGACAGCTCTACAATGTTTTTATAGGATTCCCACTGCTACAAGGAGACTCCTAAGCATTCAATGTCCGTTTTAAACTCACAATATTGAATGAAGAACATTTGTGGTTTCTGCAGTGTGTTTGTGAACATTCTGAACTCTGAATGAAAAACATTGTTATCCATATGTACTTATGCTTAACACATTGTAGTTTTGTATGAAAATCAAAAATCAGTATATACTTAAAAGAAACATCAACCCAAGCAAACAAAACAAGCTGTAGACATTATGTAAGTATCTTCAAAAGTCATAAGCCCTGAAAACTAACATACAGGCTGAGAAGGTTAAATCTAGGAACATATATGAATCTAGATATATGTATGTGACAACAATTAATGGAAAAAAGTGACAAATTTTAAATAAAGTAAGGAGAATCAGATATGAGGGTGCAGAGGAGGAAACTGAAAAACTATGTAATTATATTATAATCTCAAAAATAAAGGAGATAATTAAAACATTATTAAAACAAATGACTGTTGCTGAAAACTTAGTCTCTGTCAAGAAACCTAAATGATACCTGGAGCCTTCAATGTGTATCCACTCTTCATCATAGCATTATCAGGCAACCTCTGACCATTAACACAAGACAAATAGAGATCTGCACTTAGAAATGTCACTTTCTGCTCTATCTCGATTGGTCAGCTTGATCTTTGTCCATTTGTAGGAAACAGTGAAGAACACTTGAAAGTCATAAACTTGGATTGATTTCTTGAATGAGCGCCTAAGGCAGACTAGAGGTCGCTTTCTGTGCTTAGACTCTGTTACTGTACTAATTAGTTATTGTCTACATAACATGAAGTTTGAGATACTGAATAATTTATTGATCTGTTACAGTGACATATTTTGACATTTTCAGCCATTATACTTTGTGATGGCTGATCGTGAGCATATTTGCTTTGTAAAATAAAGGTTTTAGAACTCTGTAACCACAGTTGAGTGTATTGTGTTCTCAGATATGATGTTCCTGACCATTTGCTCCTCAAGTCCACTCCCATTGTTAGCAGCCTACTTTTAATAGTGTGTATGATTCCATGAAGACTTTCCTATTCCTATTTTTCATTCTGAAGGAAACTACCCTTCATTCCTGTGTCTACCAACTTCACCTGTCTCTCATCTGCAGCACGAATCAGACTCTGCTGCTTTGTTTGAAGTTTTTAGCTTTTATTTTTTTTGAGAGAACATGAAATGTTTATCTTTCTATGTCTGGGTTACTTCACAGTATGATAGTTTCCAAATCAATTAATTTTTTGAAAATTTCATAATTTTTTTATTTTTTAAAATTTTATTGGTTATTTTATTCATTTATATTTCAAATGTTATTCCCCCTTCTCAGTTTCCCCTATGAAAACCCTCTATCCAACCTTCCTCTCCCCCTTGCTTCTATGAGGGTGCTCCCCCACCCACCCACACACCCACTCCTGCCTCACTGCCCTATTATTCCCTTATGCTGGTGCATCAAACCTTCACAGAACCAAGGACCTCCCCTCCCGTTGATGCCAGATAAGGCCATCCTCTGCTACATAATCTAGAGCCTTGGGTTCCTTCATGTGTACTCTTTGGTTGGTGGCTTAGTCCCTGGGAGCTCTGGAGCATCTGGTTAGTTGATATTGTTGTTCTTCCTATGGGGTTGCAAACCCCTTCAGCTTCTTCAGTCCTTCCGCTAACTCCTCCATTGAGATCCCTGTGCTCAGTCTGATAGTTGGCTGTAAACATCTGTATCTGTATCAGTAAGGCTCTGGCAGAGCCTCTCAGGTGGTATCCATATCAGACTCCTGTCATTAAGCACTTCTTGGTATCAGCAATAGTGACTGGGTTTGGTGATTGCAGATGGGATGGATCCCCAGGTGGGGCAGTCTCTGGATGGCCTTTCCTTCAGTCTCTACTCTTTGTCCATGTATTTCCTTTGGACAGAAGCAATTCTGTGTTGATGTCCCAGTGTCTGAAAGCCAGCACAGGAAAGTGGGAGTGGGTAGGTTGGTGAGAGGGGGTGGGGGTAGGATATGGGGTTGTTGATGGGAAAACCAGGAAAGAGGATAACATTTGAAATATAAGTGAAGAAAATATCTAATAAAAGCAAATAAAATCTAAAGCAGGAAATTAAAAAAAAATAAGAAGGGTGAATGACCCCAATACTCAACCAAGGGCAGTGCCCAACCATTGGATATGGTCTTTACAGGTTCTCTCTCCCCTTTGTTGGTTATTTCAGCTAATGTCATCCCCACTGGGTCCTGGGAGCCTCTTGCTTTCCTGGCGTCTGGGGCTTTCTGTTGGCTACACCCAGTTCCCTATCCCCCATTGCTACATACCTCTGTTCAATTTCCTGTCCCTCTGTACTTCTTCCCCATTTCCTCCCACACCTGAACCTGTCCCCCTCCCCCCATCTCTTCCTCCCAAGTCTGACACCCACCCTCTACCTCCTATGATTATTTTGTTCCCCTTTCTAAGTAGGACTGAAGCATCCATTATACCTGACTTCAAGTTCTACTACAAAGCAATAGTGATAAAATCTGCATGGCATTGATACAGAGACAAGCATGTAGATCAATGGAAAAAATGAAGACCCAGAAATGAACCCATATACCTATGGTCAGTTGATCTTTGACAAAGAAGCTAAAACTATCCAGTTGTTTCTAGTATTTCTAATGATGGCAGTCATGACATATTTTCTTGTTAAGTGTAACTGTTCCTTTCTATTTCATGACCCTAGTTCCACAGCAGATATCACTTCCTTCCATACAGTAATGAGTGGCTGAATTTGTCCCAGGTCTTAAGAAGTACCCTGTCTTCACGTTTTTCTTCAGGAGCTTTAACAACCCTTACTTGTTTCTTTCAGAAAAGCATGTTGTCCTCTTTTTTCAAAACAGAGAGAGAGACAGACAGAGACAGAGAGACAGACAGAGACAGAGACACACACAGAGAAAGACAGATACACAGAAAGATTTTAATATTTCTGCTAACTTCAGAAAGCAGTGACTATCAAACATATTTTCCATGGTATTGTAGCAAGAATTATAGATAACAGAGGAATGAAAGAAGTTAATTTGTTTATTTGAGGGTCCTGGAGGAGATAGGAACTCTACAGGAAGACCTTAGAGTCAACTGGTCTGGATCCCTGGGGCTTCTCAGAGACTGAACCACTAACCAAAGACAATACATAGGCAGGACCAAGCTCCCTTCCATACAAATATGTAGCAGATATGCAGCTTGGTCTATATGTGGATCCCCCATCAATTGGAGCCAGGCCTGTCCTTAAATCTGTTGCCTGCCTGTAGATCCTGTTCCCCTAACTTGGTTGTCTTGTTTGGCCTCAATTGGGAGAGGATGCTCCTACAGTGACTTGATGTGTCAGTAGGGTGATACCGGGGAGATGGGGGTGTGTGTGGGTGGAGGTGGGTGGGACTTCCCCCTTCTTAGAGGAGAGAAAGGGATGGAGGATTGGGGGAAGGCCTGGGAGGAGGGGGCAGTAATCTGGATATAAAGTGAATAAATAAACCAATAAAAAGAAATTAAGTACAAAACAATTTGCTTATTATTTTAATATATTCTGATAAAAGAATGACTCAAAAACCTAGGAGATTTTACATAAGAATAAATGCTTTCTTAAACATTTAACAATTAAATATTATGTGTTATTAAAAAATAGCAATAAATGTTTGCCAGTTCTGAGAGGTTAGATGTCACTTTATGCTTATTTGTTAGAAGTGCCTTTTACCACCTCAGAATGGAAGGAGAGCTCTTTCTTGTTTGATGGTTTGCCATGTTGTGTGGAAGTTGCTTTCTCTTGAGTTAAGTGTCTGTCCCCAGGGATCACAATCCAAGTCATGAAATGATAAAGTTTAAAAAGATGACAGCTCTTACTCTATACCCCAAAATGACATGCAAATAAATAGAATGTAGAAGTCTTGAAAAGTAAAAATCCAATAGTCTCATTTATTAGACCAAGCACCAGTAATATATAAGTAGGTAACTTTTCAGATTTATCTTTCTCTTTCTCTAGATACTATACATCTATTAAATATTAGATTAGAGATGGTTATACTTGGTTATATTTAACACTTCATATAGGAAGGGTGAGTATAAAGTTATTCTTTCACCAAGATTCAAATGTGAAATGATTCATTTGATTCCTATTGCACAGCTTTGTATTATATTATGGTTTTTGTTTCAAATTCTAACTGTGATACAGGCAGAAAGTTGCTTTAGTCCATGTGAAATGCACAGAATTATGTGATATGAGGATTTGACTTGGGAATAAAAACATATGAATGCAAACATTTGGCATATTTCAGAAACACAAGTGAGATTTTTCCATTGGCTTTTTCAATTCACAAGTTGTGGTATAACAGTCTCATCACACTAGAAACATCTGAGCTTACAAAACAGTCATGGAATTCGCAAACTACATGAAAATACTACCATACTTTCAACATTTTTGTTAAACCTGTTATGATGAAAATATTTTTTTTTTGGAGTAGCAAGATACATAACTCTTAGTGAGTTTCAATAACTCAAATAGGAAATTTAAAAGATTCAAAAATGAGATGGTTCCAAGCAGAATACAAACTTCTATCTGAGTTCATATGCTGGCACAAAGTCAGTATTCAGTATTCTGAAGAATGTCCTTCATATTCTATCCAAGGAAACCATAGAATTTAGTTTCTCATCCTTGGCAGACCATGTTTTATGCCAACAATGTATAACCTGCCAAATTGTGATTTATCCTGGGCTATGCAAACATATATAGGTCATTTAAATTTTATTGTGATTTCCATTAACCATGAAAAGGAGACACAGTGCATTTATGCAGATATGCAAATAATTTCTCAAATTCAGCAAATGAGAAAAAGAAGAGGGAGATAATACAAGGTTCTGTACAAATAATAGTCAGGAGTAATTAATGAATTAAAAGGCTTTAAATAGATAAAACCTCATTTTACTTACAGAGCAGAAGGAAATAGATTGTAAGATGGTTTATGTTAGGGAAG
The DNA here is from genome assembly GCF_008632895.1 of Mastomys coucha. Classification (NCBI taxonomy): domain Eukaryota; kingdom Metazoa; phylum Chordata; class Mammalia; order Rodentia; family Muridae; genus Mastomys; species Mastomys coucha. The sequence continues at coordinate 83,472,157 of NW_022196894.1, forward strand.
AGTGAGCTAATTCTATGCTGTGGATGGTGGGATGCTTAGTCATTGATCCACATGAGTCAGTTGAGTTCTCAAGAAGTATAAAGAAATTCCCATCTTAACCAAAATGAGTACGTCTCACAATGAAATGAGTCAGATGTTTTTCTCAAATGTGGAGTGTGTGCTGTAAAGGGTGGGGGGTATGAAAATAAAAGTAAATGTCTTTAGGAGTATAAGGGGAAAAAGATGGAGGGATTAGAGTATGATCAAAATATGGAAATGTCAAAATAAACAATCACTATTTTCTAAAAATAATAATCATTTTAAAAACCCCAAAGACTTCATAGATATTCCAGATATGTTTCCTGAACAGAAAAAAAAATGTAATAAGTCCAGGGAGCAGGAACATAGTAAAAGAAATCAAACAATTCAATGGTTATTGTTGCTTGTGCCTTTGACTACTCACTACCTACCTGCCCTTGGGGGTTGGTGCAGAGTCAATGACACAGACTTCAGGAGCAGGTGAGGAGTGCTGCAGCAAGCCCATCACCGCTGCAAGCTCCTTTGATACCCTCCACCTGTGAACCCCACTGGTCCCAAGAAAGCTTGTCTTCTGAACAGTGGTTCCCAATTGGCTGGCATTATCTATGCCAGTAATCCTTGGCCTCTCAGGCAGTCCTCAATCCTGCAGGAGATGGTTTTGTGATTGTGTGCTCCACCCCCCAGTGTTTACATAGAAGTGGCCCCACTGTTCTGGCTACAGGTTATGAACTAAAATAAGAATATCACATAAAGCTCCAAGACTATGCATTGAATTACCTTTAAATTAAGATTAATTTTTAAACTACAGGAACTAGATGATTATGTTCACTCATATTATTAATTCTGTGGGGTTTAAATCTTAATGATCATATTCTATTGTACATGTTTATGGAGTAAATGAGATTTTTAGTACTGTAGTTTTGTTATCAGAGAACACGGTAGGTTAAACTCCCTACTACTTTTTAAAATGAACCAATCTCTTGGAAAATATTGAGTTGAGGCACTATAATTTTTATTCTTGATTTTCTTTTCTCATACACTATATCCTAACCAAAGTGCCCTCCTCCACTCCTCCCTGCTCTCCCCCACTCTTCCTCCATTTCCATTCAGAGCAGGTCTCCCTGAGATACCTGCAGAATACAGCACAATAAGTTACAATAAGATTAGCCATAAACCCTCATATCAATACTGTACAAGGCAAATCAATAGAAGGGAACACCTACCAAGAGCAAGCAAAATAGTTAAAGATACCCTCCACTCCTATTGTTGGAGTTCCCTAAGAACTCCAAGAAGCACAATCCAAATGTCTATGTAGAGGATCTGGCTCAGTCCTATACAGGGTCTTTTATTATTGATTCAGTCTCTGTGAGCCCCTATGAGCCCACTTAATAGATTTATGGGCCATGTTCTCATGATGTCCTCAAGCCCTCTAGTACCTACAATCCTTCTTCCAATCTTCAGCAGAGCTCTGACAAATGTTTGGCTGTGTGTCTCTGCTCTCTTCAGTTGCTGATGAAGCTCCTCTTATGATCATTGAGCTGAGTAATGATCTATGAATGTAGCAGAATAGCATTAAGAGTTACTTCACTGGCTTTATTATTTATCTATTTTTTATCTTCTTGCCAGTCCTATTAGATTCTATCCTACGTTCCTACATGCCAGGGCTATCCAGCCTCTGAATTTTGGCCATCCAGGCAACGTCAAGAGTAAGCTCCCTATGGTCTTCTGGGCCTCATGTTGGACCAATCATTGGTTGTCCACTCCCACAAGTTCTGCAACACCATTATTCCAACACATGTTGCAAGCATGTTAGGTTGCAGTTTTTGTGGCTGAGTTATGCTAGCTGCTTGCCTGCAAGTATAGTAGAATGCCATTAAAAATGTCAGGGGTAGGCTCTCTCTCATGGCACGGGGCTCAAGCTGTGCCAGTCATTGGTTGACTGGCAAAGATGCCAGTCAATTTCTGCTACATCTTTACCCCTGCACATCTTGTAGGCAGGAAAAATTGCAGATCTAAAGTTTTGTAGCTAAGTGTGTATGCAAGCCCTTCCATTAGAAGTCTTTTCTGGTTACAGGTGATATCCATTTCAAGTTCCATATCATCCATTGCTAGGAGCCCTAGCTGAGGTCATTCTCATAGGTTCCTGGGAGTTTTCATTGTCCTAAGTTTTGAACTAGGCACAGAGATAATCAGCCACTGATTCCAGTTCTCCCTCCGTACTAATGCTCCCCGAGTCCTTCCCACTTAATGCCCCTGCGTACATCCCTTACCCCATCCCCCACTGAGTTCTATCTCTCCATCTCTCCATCTCTCCATCCCTCCATCCCTCCATCCCTCCTGTATATTCTATTTCCCCTTCTGCTCCTTTGAAGGGAAAAGGAGGAGAAGTGGATCTGGGAGAAAAGGAGGCTTAGAATGTGCACTGGGATGCATTAAGAAAGGAGAAATCAGGATAAATTGTATGTGAGTATTAAATAAAATACTTTTGTTGTTACTTTATAACTGTAATTTTGCTACTATTATGATTCATAATAAAAATATCTTACATGCAGAATATCTAACATTCAAGCCCTGTGACAAAGATTGTTTGACCCTTCAAATGGGTTGTTGCCCATAGATTGAGAACTTCTGCATCCATTTTATTAATTCTCTTTGTGTTCTTCATTCCTCTGATCCTGAAGAGGCAAGTGAGTCTGGCTATGAGAAGCATCAATGGCCCTAGGCCACAGGATTCTTTTCAACATGCATTTCCTTGGGATGTAAAATTTCAGCCCTGCATCTCTGAAAACTATGAAGAAGCTGACCAATATCCATTGAGCTATAATAAGCAGCATGAGTACACATGACTAGTGTTGAGTGTCTCTTTTAAGGATGGGATTTACACTGTGTCTAGAGCATATTCAACCTTTGATGTAATGATCAGAGAAAGAATGTTTAGATATTTGAGTGAAATATCAGGCTCTGAGGAAAAGGAAGAGCATCTTCATATCAAACATGCAAGCTGCAACAGAGCATGGCAGGTCAGCATCATATCTTAATGATGGAGGAAGGACAGAATGTTAATTATAAGATATTGATAAGCTCCTATGACACAAAAATGCTTATATTTTTGTCTACTATAACATCTATATCTCTTTATTTTCATAGGATTTTCAAATGAGACAACAAATCTTTTTTGTTCAATGGATGAATCAGAGCCATCTGAAACTTTTCACTTACTCTTGGTGCCAAATACAAATATAACAAAAATTGATACTCTTTCACTCTTTCTACCACAGAAAGAAAACCTATTCAATGATGCTATATCTAGTAGTTGCCACACAAGGAATGGTGATGGGATTCACTCCTTTTCCCTCACCCAATACCTGATCATGTTCCCCTCTTCCCCTCCCAGTCCCCTTTCCTATCCAGGTTCTTCCCTCTCTCCCCCATCCTTTGATTGCTTTCTTCTCCCTCCAAGTGGAATTGAGGCAACCTCACTTGGGCCCTTTGCCTTGTTAACCTTTCTGAGTTCTGTAGACTGTATCTTACATATTCTGCACATTTTTGTTAATATCTGCTTATTAATGAGGACATACCTGCATGTCCTTTTATGTCTGAGTTACCTCACTCAGGATATTTTCTAGTTCCATCCATTTGCCTTCAGAACTCAGGATGTCCTGGTTCTTAATAGCTGAGTAGTATTGCATTGTGTAGATGAGCTGTATTTTCTGTATCCATGGAGGTTATTTTTCTTAAGATTGTTTTAGTTATTTGTGGAGTTTTTTGGTTCCATGTTAACTTTAGGATTGGTTTTTCTAGAACTTTGAAGAGTATCATGCAATTTTAATAAGGTTTCCCCTGTGTCTGTAGATTGCCTTTCGTAACACAGCCATTTTCATAATATTAAATTATGTCAATACAGTAGCATGGAAGCACTTGTGCTTTCTTCAATTAATTGCTAGTGTCTCACAGTTTCATTGTAGACATTTTGTTTAGGTTCATTACTAGGGATTTTATATATATACTTTTTAAAATATTTGAAAGATTCTTATCTTAGTTTCTTTCCTGAAAAAAATGTTATTATACAGGAAAGCTATTGTTTAGTTTTGTATTCTGCAGAAAGCAATAAGTGTGGTCTTAAGGCCTCTGACTTTGTCCTTGTAGTTGAGGGCATTGCAAAGGAGCTTTCATGTACCTGTCCTACAAATATATGAAGCAGGAGAAAGCTCTAAAAGCAGGTGAAGACACATGTATAAATTCTGTTTAACAGTGAGTGAGCAGAACAGCATGGTCTTGCGGAGATGCAACCCAGCTTCCGCTTTGCTCTCTTTTATGAGTTATTTAGGCAGTATCCTTCTGGTCCACATGAAACAACAAACATACAGGGAGGAAAAGTCTGAGACCTCAGGTTACAGTTCAGCTGGTATATTAATCCTTTTGACATCCTCTCTACCTGCCAAGCTTCTTACTACCCATGCTAAAACGCCACACTGAAGTTTTGATTTGTTTTGTTTTTCTTTATTGACCTCACTTATAATACTTTTCTCACAATTCCTACAATTTAAAACGTACAATTCCAAACAATTGTTTATAAACACTTCCAGGTTAAAATAATTAACATAATTTACAAAATGGAGGTAACCTATGGGAAGCTGATACCAACTTAAATGTCTTAAACACATTCAGCCTATTTCAAGTGCTTTAAATATTTTATTAGAAAGATAAATTTTTTTGTGAAAAAAAATTCAGCAGAAAGCTTTTGTCTTTAGTCCTTTTAAAAAGTCATATAGTTTCTGTTTGTGAATGTTACTTCCTTAACTGTGCAATAGAACAAGGTACAACATGTACATTGCATTGAGGCCAATAGATTAGCTCAGCTATTTTAATTGTCTGTCTACTGCAATACTTTCTTCTTTTTTATGTAAATGGCACAAGGCACTGATGTGCTCATGACTTGAGGTCCTACAGCAGGCATTCCTGCTGAGCAGATGTGTTCCTCTTTGTATGTCCGGTAGTTCTGCTTCAGTTTTGTAATCCAGTATTTTGTGTTTTCCAAATAGACTTGTTCAAGTCATTAGACTGAAATTTGCTAATTTGCCAAGATAAATATTTCTTCTCAAGTGCCAAAAGTTTGAGTCTTTCTGTGATTGATTCTTGCTGTCACGTCTTCAGTTTGAATATAAACACCCAGGCCTCAAACTGTCTGCAATCCTGGTCCATTTTTTTTTCATATGGTTTAGGGTTAAATGTGATCATTTCAGTCATTTTTCCATTGCCCAGAGGGACTATTATTCTTTTAAAAATGCCTATTAGTGAAGACATTGGGAATTCAGAACAATTTTTATTTTCTGCTTATCTTCCCAGGGCCATGAGATCAGAATCCAGATGTTCTGATTCAGTTCTGTGCAGGATTGTTCCCTGGCAAGAGACTTGTGGTTTAACATGGAGGAGAGAGAGGGATGGGGACAGATGTGCCTAGAAGACAGACATACCAGCACAGCCATCTTTAATATATTTTAATAAATGGAGAACACCGAGGTATTAGGAAAATGGATGTACTCTGAATCTTACCACAATAAATACAGTTTTAAAGGAAGCAAAACTTGTATCACAAGTTAAAATAAGACTAACAAGACTATGGAGAAATTAGGTGACCTTGTTTTCTACATGGGTACAAGTTCATCTGAGGTACAATACGGAGGAATTATAAGAGACATTCTCCTTCACTTGAGTCACCCTTGGCCTCCCTTCTTCACGAATTGTCCTGTCCCTGTTTTTCTGTGATTTCTTTTTTCTCCTTTCACACAATCAAATGTAGCTATTTAAAGATAACACCCTTTAATTTGTTTTTTTGCTCATCTCATTTTTTTCTCTGTTTCTAAAGCAATATTTATAAAAATTGGGCCAATATTCGAACACAAATAGAAAATGTAGTTTATGCTTTAATTTTTGAATAATTAGCAACACTATTGCTAAACATTGTCATGATTTTTGATTAAATTTCTTTATTCTAATCTAATCTCACTCCTCCCCTCGTATTTGTAGAACATCATACCACTTAAGATTTTCCCTAAATGCTTTCTCAAGAAATTAAATTTGAACACATTACCCAACACATGATTTTATATTAACTAAGCTCTTTTAGGGGAAAAGTGCTTCATGGAAATTTTAAAATTAGACTCTAAAAGTCATGTGATTCCCATGGCTTATAAGAAAAGCACATTTGCATTTATAAATATAAAACTATGATTTTAAACACCACAGTTTTTACTACTGCAAGTTTCTGTCCTTAAATGATGTTATATAAACAACACACATCTCTTTTGGTGCATCCCCAAACACCAGCATACCGTAAAATGCTTTCACAGCCTATAGTTAATTCAGATGGACATAGTAACCCCTGGTTTACTAGACTTGGAAGGTTCAATAATTCCAATTCTGCCTTAGCAGAAGGATCATCACTACAAAGACTCTGGAGCTCACAAGCAAGATTCCATGGCAACATGGCACAGCTGGCTTTCACAAAGGTTTACTGTGCAGAATGCCTAACCCTCTCAAGAATGAACATACCAAGGGGGAGCCCTCTGCTGATAGTCACACACATTGTACACCATAGACATGGCATTGAATTGGATGTGTCACTTATATGTGTTCTCAGTATATATTTTCTTTGTGAAACTGGTGGACTTAAATCAATAATTCTGTTGTAGTTGAACAAACAGGATGTATTTTGCTATCCAAAACATCTGCATGTTAGCCTGCAAATGATCTTAAACCTCTGCTCTTTACACAGCTTATTCCGGACTTTGAAATAGCCTCAGTAATCATATAACCTACTTACTATGTATAAACAAACCTTTTATAGCATCTTTAATGTGTTTTTATTCCATCTTAGTCCTCAGAATCAAAGACCTTTGGCTTTATGTATTAACTATTTTCCATGGGCCTAGGGTCTTTGGAAAACTTTGAAGCAAGTTTACCTCATCTGGATCTGTATAGTATATAGATTCTCTAAGATACTATACACATTTTTTTTCTTTTTGGTTTTTCGAGACAGGGTTTCCCTGTGTAGCCCTGGCTGACCTAGAACTCATTCTGTAGACCAGGCTGGCCTCGAACTCAGAAATCCACCTGCCTCTACCTCCCAACTGCTGGGATTAAAGGTGTGTGCCACCACTGCCCAGCTCTACTATACACATTTTTATTAAAGATACTTCAAAATATAATTTAAAGCATCAAATATTCCACTCGTGAAAATCAGTGGTATGCAAAATAGCTTGTTCGGTTGCACTGTCAGAATTTGGCATATTATAGTCTGCCCTCCTGTTGGTCTTATGTGTGCGTCTCCAGTGGTTCAGCTTTGCAGAAGCAGACTTTGCGTGCTTCCATAAACCTGCAGGTACTACATGTATGTGGCATCATCCAATTATTATTCAGTGTGAATATATTCAATTCCCGCGACAACTAGACAGTTGATAGGATTTTGTAAAGTTTAAGACTTCACTCTAAGCAGAACTTCTGAGTGAGGAATCCAGTCCCCTCTGCTCTAAACTAGCTTCATTATGAAGGATTCTGATGCACTTTTCTTTCTTATTATTTATAGTCTAATAGCTTTTTTTTTTAACTTGACATTTTCAATGCTTAAATCAATAGCCATTTTCATAGGTGTGACCAAGAACTGTGCTTACTTCTTTATTAGATATACACAAATCTGTCTAGTCCTGAATTTGGACATGAATATGTATTACTCATGTAATTGTTGCATTCTTTTTGTTAATAAAATGAAAGTGTTATAGTAATTAATGAAATGGATAATTTTATTTTTAACACTATTACAGAAAAATAAATTATATTTTACCATCCATCTCATTTTTCTCAATTCTTTAAAAATTAGCATAAAAGTAATGGTTTCATTCTGACATTTAATACATGAAGGGGTCCTTGTTGACACTCCTTCCTCTGCTGTCTCTCCAGCTCTCTCCTTCCCGCTGGTCCTCTTCCTCACTGATAGTTTCCTTTCTGCTTTCATGTCACATATGTTATTGACACAAAAGCACAATTATCACCCCAAGCAGAAAACAGGGTAGCTTATTCTAAAATCAAATATGACTGACATTGGCTGCAAAACAGAGATGTTGGTTTCTGCAAATCCCCTATTCCAACATGCTAATAATTTACTGAAGTTTTATAATAAGAAAACAAGAAAAATCCTAAGTTCAGATACCTTTCAAATATATAGGTAGAAACATCAGATAATTAGAACATCAGGATAGAGCAGAGCTGGATTTTTGATGAAGACCTCAGAAATTAACAATAGTCTTAACACTGATATGGCGGAAGTTAGTGATCTTTAATATATTGCAAAATGTTTTACCTAATAGTCACAGGGATTTTAGGGACAAGCACAAGTAGGTTAACTAAACCATGAGATGGCTAACTAAAATGTCAGCTAACAATAAATCAAGATAAAGTGTGAATTGGGTCTGAGCCCACAGTGTCCCAACCTCTTCATTAAGGTTCTCACCAGTCACTCAACCTTGCAGTGCAGCTTCATTCTGAGAACTTTCATTCACTGTGTCCTACTGCCATGTTTTGCTTTCTTACCCACTTCAAACCTTGTTTCTCCTTGATGCCTAAGTTGTTTTTTGATCTCCTTCCACACACAGCACCCCACCTACCACAAATACATAGGTATAAAGTGAAATGTTCCAATTAATTTATGGGCAAGTGAAATGAGTGGACAGGAGTACAAATGGTTACTGCATATTTTTATACATGTAAACCTTTAGGTATCAAAAACAAAAAAAAAAGCACAAATGAAAACTCTGAGATTCCTTCTCACTGCAATTAGAACAGCTGTCATTAAGGCAACAATTAGTCCTGAGACTTCTGGCAGCATGTGTATGGTAGAGGATTGCAAATTCGATCAGCAATAGGAGGAGAGGACCTCAGCCTTGTGAAGGTTCTGTGCCCCAGTGTAGGGGAATGCCAGGGCCAACAAGTGGGAGAGGGTGGGGTGGCAGGCATGGGGAGGGGGGAGGCAACAGGGGTTTGTTCTTGTTTTTGTTTGTTTGTTTGGTTGGTTGGTTTTTGGAGGGGAAACTGGGAAAGGAGAAATATACATGTAAATAAAGAAAATATCTAAAAATAAAATAAAATAAAATGATTTAAAAATTTAAAAAAAAGGCAACAATTAAATCAGGTAAAAATGTGGGGAAAGACAAACAATTCTTCCCTGCTTCTCAGGAGGGCTAGAAACCAATTTGGGCCATATGAAAATCTTCATGGAAGTTTCTCAAAGCACTAAAGCTAGTACAAACACAGCTATTTCACCCTGATTATACAATAGAGAACTGCTAGTCTGACCAACTGTCTTTCTTTAATCTGTGGACAAACATTTCCCATTTTAATAGCTCTCATATAAGAGGGCAATGTTCCTATTTATTCCACTAAAGAAAACAAAGAAAACCAAAGGTAAGGTGCAATGTGTCTTTTCTGTGTGTACACACAAGCATGCGCATAATGTTGTTAACAGCCACTTGTCTGTTCTGCTCTTACATTAATCTGCATTGTACTAAGGTAGACATAGGATGTTCTCACTTGGACATGCTTAGCTCTAATAGAGAGTATTAGACTAAAAGTTCAGTTCACCTTTAAGCTCAACATATACACAAAAGTATTATCAATCATATGACAACAATTTGCTTGAAATTGTGTGGTAATATTCTTCTTCTCCTCCTCCTCCTCCTCTTCCTCCTCCTCTTCTTCCTTCTTCTTCTACTTCTTCTTCTTCTTCTTCTTCTTCTTCTTCTTCTTCTTCTTCTTCTTCTTCTTCTTCTTCTTCTTCTTCTTCTTCATCATCTTCTTCTTCATCTTCTTCTTCTTCATCTTCTTCTTCTTCTTTTTCTTCTTCTCCTTCTTCCTTCTCCTCCTCCTCCTCCTCCTCCTCTTCCTTCTCCTCTTCCTTTTTTGACAGCAGCAGCTGCTGCTATGCACTTTAACTTTTGTATTGATTTAAAGCCAAGTCTGATTTAAGGTATACTGTTTAAAAAACAATGGAAGATATTACACTGGTAATAGTTTCATTAAAACTATTGTGATTGGAACGATATTGACAAAAGTAAAATCATTTTAAAGGGCATATCTACCAGGTAGAAAAATGACAAACTTTGGGAAAGGATAACCAAAGATAAACTTAGCCATGTTCCTACTTACAGAGAGATTAAGAGCTTTGTGAAATGAAACTAGAAGACAGTAATAATGAGTTAAAGCTCATGTTTAAAGTACCTAGTCTTTATGTAATATTTCTCTGTCATATATTAAGTAAAGAATTCTCAACAGAGGAATCTCAAATAGCTGAGAAGCACCTAAGGAAATGTTCAACATCTTTAGTCATCAGGGAAATACAAATCTAAAAGATTCTGAGATTCCACCTCATTCCCATCAGAATGGCTAAGATCAAAAACTCAGGTGACAGCACATGTTGGTAAGAATGTAGACAAAGAGGAACACTCCTCCATTGCTGGTGGGATTGCAAGCTTGTACAATCACTCTGGAAATCAGTTTGGTGCTTCCTCAGAAAATTGAACATAGTACTACCTGAGGACCCAGCTATACCACTCCTGGAGATATACCCAGAAGATGTTCCAATATGTAATAAGGACACATGCTCTACTATTCATAGCAGCCGTATTTATAATAGCCAGAAGCTGAAAACAACCTACATATATCTCACCTGAAGACTGGATACAGAAGACGTGGTATATCTACACAATGCAATACTACTCAGCCTTTAAAAACAAGGACATCATGAATTTTACAGACAAATGTATAGAACTAGAAAATATCATCCTTGGTGTGGTAACCCAGATCCAAAAGGACATAGCTGCTATATACTATATAAAACTCACCTTTAAAGTACCTAGTGGCTGTGTAAATGAAATGAGAAAAAATGAAATGAAATGAAAGTGAGTATCCATTTTCACATATATGTTAGCTATAAAGTACAGAATAACTATGCTAATCACAACAAATCAGAAGAAGCCAAATAAGGGCTGTACAAGGGAGAATGTTTGAATATATCTCTGAAGAGGAAACAAAATAGATATCAGAGAGAAATAGAAGGATATAAATGGGTGGAAAGAAATTGGGAAAGAACCAATCTATGACACTATTAATTATACTCCATTATGCTTGCAGACAGAAATGTAACATAGTCGTCCTCTGAGAAGTTCCATTTAGCAGTTAATGGAAAGAGATGCAGAGACTCACACTCAAACATTATATGGAGCTTGGGGGGGAGGTCTTAGACAAGAGTTGGGAGAAAGATTGAGGGACTGGAATAGGATGAGCACACTGTAGGAAGACCAACAACATCAACCAACCTGGACCCTTTGGAGCTTCCAGAGGCTGAATCATCAACCAAAAGTGAGTATGGGCTGGATCTAGAACCCCTGCACATATGTAGCAGATGAGCAGTTTGGTCTTCATGAGGGCCTCCCAATAAACTAGTGCAGGTGTTGTCCTTTATAGCCTGTTGCCTGCCTGTAGATTTCACACCCCTAAATGGACAGCCTTGTCTGGCCTCAGTGGGAGAGGACGTACTGAGTCCTGCAGAGACTTGATACACATCAAGTGTGTGTGTGTGTGTGTGTGTGTGTGTGTGTGTGTGTGTCTGTGTTGACACTCAGATGGGTCCCTCAAAAGAGAAAGGGAAGATAGAATTGGGGAAGGACTTGCATGAGAGGGTACTTGGAAGTGGGTATGATATTGAGTTATAAAGGGAATAAATAAATAAATTTAATTTAAAAATATTTTGACAGAATGGTGCAATCTTGACCACATGAGTCTACACATATTGTGTTGAAACAAGATAATTATTGGGTTTGGAAAGGACTTAGGGTTGTTTGCAAACAACACAGTAACAGTAAATTATAAAAACAAAGAAATCTATGGGAAGGAAAATGCAAACACAGATGACTTTACAAAGTTATTGAACCTGAAAAATACCTGTAGTGAGACACATGTTTAAATAAAGTCTAAAGAAAGCTTTGTATGATTATTTCAACACTGAGTTTTGTTTGATTGTATTTGTTTTAAAATTTAGGCATAGGTTTTTCCTTAACTAACTGTTGGGTGCTGCAATCAGGTGGTGGATAAATAAAGAGGTAGGAGGGGGGTTAATCTAAGTCCCACCAGAGCTCTGATACTTTGGCCAGGAGGATGAGCCAGCGTGGACATCTGGTTGTCGTGAGCCATATCCCAGTCCATGGGGGTAGTGGAAGGGGGGCAGCCCAGGGAGTCCCTGGGCCTCACAGAGGACAAGGACTACAGTTCTGGCTCCTGGGCATCGAAGAGCTGAGAATGAGGTGGGGGTTTTAGGGTGGCAGTGGCCCTGGGCCGAAAGGAGAAAAGGGGCAGGGAGGGGAAGCGGCCACCTGGTGGTTCAGGAGTGAATGGGCATGGGGCAAGAGTCCTTGGTCCAGTCTCCAGACTGGAGCTGAGAGACTTTCCTGTAGGAGATTAGAAGCAGCTCCTTAGAAGAAAGCGTAATCTATTTCCCTAGCACTGCGAGTCTAGATGAAAGGAGGTTGGACAGTGGTGGCAAATGGCTTTAATCCCAGCACTTGGGAGGCAGAGGCAGGCAGATTTCTGAGTTCAAGGACAGCCTGTTCTACAGAGTGAGTTCCAGGACAGTCAGGGCTACACAGAAAAACAACAAACAAACAAAATAACAAACAAACAAAAACAAACAAGCAAACAAAAAGAAACAAGCAAACAAAAGAAAAAAGAAAAAAAGAAAGAAAGAAAAGAGGGAACCCATGGTCTTAAGGCCTTTATTTTACAAAGGAGAGAGAGAGAGAGAGAGAGAGAGAGAGAGACAGACAGAGACAGAGACAGAGAGACAGAGAGAGACAGAGACAGAGAGAGACAGAGACAGAGAGACAGAGACAGAGACAGAGAGACAGAGAGAGAGAGAAGGTGTCAAGTAGCTTCTTTTATAGTGGGTTGTGTTACCTTTCTGTTTCCCAGGGGCGGGGCATACCTGGCTGTGGTCAGATGACTGGGGGCTGAAGCCCAGCCAGAATACTGGGAGCTTGAGGCATTGTCTAGCCACAAGTTAAAGGAATTGGAGGCCCTGTGGTGTCAGGCATCTAAGTGTGGGGAGCGTAGCTTACTATTTTGTCCCAGGTAAAATTCTCTACTGGGTCTCCAGAGTAAGCCTCACTCAACCAGAACACAGACTGCCTTTCAAGGTCCAACATCGATGTGGGCCCGTGTACCAGAGACTTTCACGGAGATCTCTGGCCTGGCCCAGTGCTAGAGTTCTGGCAAAGGGAAGCGAGCACGGGCAGTGGGGAGAAGTCGCTTCTGCTACTTCTGCTGCCACAGTTGGCTTCACCTCCATCTCTGCCATGTTTTCCCCGTCACTCAGATACTCTGGCCACCCTGCACTGAGTTGGGTAGGGCTGGGCCCACCACAACAGACCAACTAGCCAGGGAAGAGCATAGCTCAGCTTCAGGCCACATTTCAGGAGAGTAGACAACTTCTCCAAGTGTTATAGCTCTTAGAACAAAAGTCTCAGATGACAGAGTAGTTTTTGCACACCTTTAATTCCCTGGATAGGATTTATATGCAGTTTTGGGGGTGATTCGGGGTTCAAAAGCAGGTACTTCTCATTGGTTCGGGCTGAGAATTTGAGGCGTCCTTACTTGCATGTAAGAAGGCTTGGTGTTGCTAATATGTGATCAATATCACACACCTCTCCTGCGGGGAGCTGTGGGGGGTTGTGACTGAAACAGGAGCCAGGGGCCTAGGAGGCATGATTAAACACCTTCTGTCCCATGCAGGTAGAAATCACCACCCACGGGGTTTCCAGTGTTCCAGACCTCTTGTTCGACCAGGACCAGGTTGCCTGCATAGACTACAGCCCCAAAACTAACTATACTGACTTTAAATTCATCATGCTTCACTGTCTTCTGGGTGTGATTGCTTGCATGTACCAATACATCAAATTTTCTTTAGAATACTTTTCATATATTTAAAATAAATAAATAGTCCAATGATAATTTATTCAGAGAGAGTAACTACTAAGGAAGGAGGCATCAATTAATATAACTTTTAATCTGTAAAACATGAGGTCATCACTATCAAATGTAAGTGCTGTATAAATTTCATAATTCAACATCCATGTGGGATGAATTTTTGAAGAAATTTATTCTCTTTGAAACTCTTGTTACATCCACACTTTAACCTATGACTGTATCCACACGTGTACATACACATAAGAATTGACAAAAGATAATATGAGCCCTCCTAGAGGAAGGCTTATCAATCAAATGACAAACAACAAGCTCTGACATCTGCATAATGACCGGCTTAGTAGACATGGCCACCACTGCTTTAATCAACACAATTATCATGACAACATGGTCAACCATGTTCTTGTTAGATATAAGGCTTACTCTGTAGTATATGTTTTATTCAATTACCCATAGAGTAACAATTCTCTTAACCTTTGTCAATCTTCTTTCTGTAATAGTACTATTAGTTAATACAGAGAGTCACAACTGAAAAGTTACCAAGAATAATAGACTGGAGATTTCAGCCCTAAATGAAATAACCGTACCACACCCAGTATTTCCAAGATCAGGTATTATTTTGGAAGAAAGGATGAAAATAGTAAGAGAGTTCAATGTCATGGTGGATGAGCACAAGGAAACAGTATCATCTTAACAGGATAGCTGCAAATGTATGCTCAGAGTGGTTATGCCTTCATGCAGAAGACTTGACCAACATCACAGCACGGAGAGAAGAGATAGGCATGAGCTCCATCCCACCTAAGAGTCATTGGTAATCGATAGCGTCTGGGAAAGACAGAATCTGGTTTTTTTTTAAGGGTTTGACCCTGGTAAGTCTACCATGCTCCAGTGTGTGCCTACACACCAAAATCACATGGACAGCACAAGTCAGACTTCATAGGTTTAAAAAAATAGAAGAGGACACAAAGCTGGTTAGGTAGGGGCATAGATCTGGGAAGATGTGAAGAAGGAAGATAAAGACATAAATTTGATCAAAAGACATTGTCAAAGTTCTCAAGGAACTAACAACAACAACAACAACAAAATAAAAAGCAATGAAAACATCAAAAAAAAGAAGAAGAAAGAAAAAGAAAAGGCAGGTGTTTCATATCTTTAGTCCCAGCACTCAGGAGGCAGAGGAAGGAGGATGTCTGAGTTCAATGCCAGCCAGGTTCAACAAAGTGAGTTTGAGGACAGCTAGGATTACACAGGGAAACCCTGTTAAAAAGAAGGAAAGAAAGAAAGAAAGAAAGAAAGAAAGAAAGAAAGAAAGAAAGAAAGGAAGGAAGGAAGGAAGGAAGAAAGAAAGGATGGAAGAAAGAAAGGATGGAAGAAAGGATGTAAGAAAGGAAAGAAAGACAGTATTGCAGTAACTTTTTCCCATTAATAAAATTAAACTGGAAACATTATTACGTCAATTAACACTTAGCAAAACTTTCTTTTTTTCTGAAACATGCATTAATCATTT
Organism: Mastomys coucha; assembly: GCF_008632895.1. Lineage (NCBI taxonomy): Eukaryota > Metazoa > Chordata > Mammalia > Rodentia > Muridae > Mastomys > Mastomys coucha. The sequence continues at coordinate 83,487,707 of NW_022196894.1, forward strand.
TATACTCTTTAAGTATGGCTATAGTTGATAATTTCTTTTGATTTTAATCATGTCATATTTTAAGTGTTTGAAGTAATTTTCGTTTTCACTGAGTGTATACTCATTTACCCCTCTGCAATTCAGTGCAGCTGTACTATAATAAAGTCTACAGGATTCCTTGAGGTTTTTGTTTGTTTATTTGTTTGTTTGTTTTTTGGAGGGGAAACTGGGAAAGGAGAAATCATATGACATGTAAATAAAGAAAATATCTAATAAAAAAACTTGACTGGGGGAAAAAAAAAAATCAGACTGAGCCTGGGGACTTTAAAGAAAAAAAAAAAGAACATGCTGAATTTAACCCAAAGCATGTAAGTATTGACTGCATAGACTGTTACCTGAATAAGGCGTACAACACACAGATAACCTCAGTTTTAGCATTCGCAAGTGTATCACAGCAATCAACATTTCTGAACTGAGTCAAATATATCTATGGATTCCTTATAAATGTCATCTGCTTTAAATAAATTTATCATTTATTTACCTTTAACATGCAATTATGTGTATTTATGAGATACAGCATGTTTTACCATTAATGTACTTTGTGGAATGAGTAGTAATTAATACGATCTCTTCATTCCTGTGCTTTTCCTGGCAGTGGACAGCACAGAGCATGTTTCTTCCTAATACTATTTAAGCAGGACTTGCAGAAACTTTCTCCATTATTGTATATATGACATCTTCTAAATGTAGCTTTTCTAGAGCCAGTGAAATTTTAAATCTGTTTTATCATCTCCTTCTCTTTATTTAGAAGCTGAAGAAAATATTCCTTGGATTTTTAAGTAATGCCATGCTTGTCCCTCTGAGATATATTTTGCAAGTTCTTGAGAACAGATTACCAAAGTCAGCAACTACGTTGTTCCTGAAGACCTTCTGGCTTAACTAGCTGAAATGAATTCTCTGCAGAGGTGAGAGGGAAGAGGTTAAGAACTGATTTGGTAATGTATTAATTCATTTTTTACTTCTGTTGGAGATTTTATATAATTGTGACCAGTCTTGTATGCTTGTGTGTGTGTGTGTGTGTGTGTGTGTGTGTGTGTGTGTGTGTGTGCATTATGGTAAGAAAACTAAAGGAAAGTTAGTAGTACATATACACATCTTTTTTTTCACCTAAGTAGGTCTGGTAGTATGTCAATAAAGATAAACAACCTTACAGTGGAGCAAGATGGGGTAGAGAGGAAAGAATTCATTACATTGTCCACTTTGGAAATACACGCTGAGGGCCAAAGAATCTCTTTCTCACTACAACTTGCTAAAATTGTTGGTGTTTGTTGACAGTCAGCTTTCCACTTTACTAGTACTGTGTGGCCATTGATGTTAGCATCCAAAACCTGCCTGCAGCAGATATGTGGGCGGGTCCGCAGGCCTGTCGCCAGGGCAAC
>NW_022196894.1:83489735-83509867 GCF_008632895.1 Mastomys coucha
ATATATATATATATATATATATATATATATGTCGTGATGTAGCAGTCCAGGTAAAGGTGGGAGCTGAAACCAATGGATTCTAGGAATATGGTGGCCGTTGCTCTGGCAATAGGTCTGTGGACCCGCCCATATATCTGCCACAGGTTCTGGATGCTAAGAGCCATAATGAATCCTTTCTTCTTCAACATATACCCTGGGTAGCCTCATGATAAAGACCATGTGCTTATGCTTCTGTTTTTCTATATTACTTTTAACATATGAATTGCTTGCCTTTTTTCATTTTTCTTAATGTCAGTTAAGCTTAAAATACCCATTCTCAAGGTTTACTCATTGATTAAACAATTCATTTCCCTCCTAATCACTGAGAATTTTCATGTATTTACTCATAGTTTTCATATTCTCATTTCATGTTTGCACAGCCAAGTAACACTTGTAAAATTCCTTTAATCTATCCTCATAAACACAAGCCTTCATTGCCTTATTTATTCTTAGTAGTGCTTTCTGAGTTTTACCAGGCTAATTTCACACAGTGCTGTTATGGCAAGAAAGCTGGATCCAGACTGTCAGTAGCAAAGTGTTTGCTTTGCCATTTTTCTTGGCACTCACTGGCTTCCTCCAAGTTGCAAAACAGCCTGGTACATGCTCTCTCCCTTGCTCTCTGCCAGCCTACCAATTCCAGATGTGGTCAGTTGGTGAGCATGGAGTTGTGGGAACAGCTTGGCATACTCTTTGGAACTTATTCAGGGTTTGTGTAATGTTGCAAGTGTGAACTCTCACAGGGGACACACCAACACCCCAGTTCTATTAACTCCTTACCAAAGTGTCTCTATCATCTTAACATTAATGAGGCAGCTATAAAAATTCTTCATCAGAATTTTCAAATGAAAATATGTCCACAGTGTGACCTTTTTCATTGCATGGTTTCAGGATTTTGATTTTCCCAGTGTAATGTGACTTGTTAGTATCTACAATCCAGACTGACATCGTCTGGAGGAGGGTGTTTCTCAGGAAAGGAGACACAAAATATGGAAATTACCAGTAGGAATGATGCTATTCTTAGTATAGTTGGTGGGGACCCAAAGATCCTGCCTTGATGAGGAAGAACAGTTTGCAATGAATAACCATTCATTGGCTAATGGAGAATCGCTGTCCTTTCAAAGACATGGCAATGGTAGGCTGGATATGATAAATATATAGTGTGTAAGTATATAAAAGTTTCAAAGAATAGATAACACATTAAAAATCAAAGGAACTATCAAATTTTATTACTGTCGTTTTCTTCTTTTTTTTTCTTTTTGAGATGGCAGACTAGTTAAGGGAGCTTGCTGTTTTTATTACTCTGATTATTAGATCCAAAACAAGTTGTTCACAGCCACCTGTAACTTCAACATCAAAAGATCTGATGTTTGATGCCCTCTTCTGACCACCATGATTATTTGCATTCCAATCACACGTATACACACACACACACACACACACACACACACACACACACACACACACACACAGAGAGAGAGAGACAGAGAGAGACAGAGAGAGACAGAGAGAGACAGAGAGAGACAGAGAGACAGAGAGACAGAGAGAGACAGAGAGAGACAGAGAGAGAGGTGTATGTATTAGGAAGTTTCTATATATGAGTTTCTACATGGTTTTTCCAAAGGCCTTTACTTATAGCTATCCTTCCACGCATCTATTATTCTACCTTGCCCTCCTGTCCTCATACCTCCTCCTGTTCATTGTGTTCCTAAACTATTTAATCCTCCTGCCAAAATTTTGCTCAATTTGTTTATAACACTAAATACTATTTCTCCCACCTTGGGAGATTCCCTCCTTTTCCCTGCTCTGTTACTAGGTACCTAACCTCTGTGGGTATTCTAAATGGGACACACTTATTTAAAGCAAAATAAAAATTTGAAACTTTCAGGTAACTGGAAACAATTATTCTGAGAGCAGTAACACAAAGTCAGAAAGATAAACATTGAATACTTTCTCTTACATATAAATGCTTGTTTGTTAAAGAGAAACCATTAACTTAACAAGAGAGAGTAAATATATTTTATATTGTTTTTATTTCCTGAACATATAAACATGTCATTTTTATAAATGAAGAGGGATAAGGGCAAGGAGGTTTGTAGCATATTTGAAATAATATAATCATGTATTACCTTATTATTGGTAACATTTAACAAATGTATTGTTAGGAAGAGTAGTCCATGTAAGAAGACAAGAAAGCATTTCTACACAAAGTTGGTTATTACAGCATTATGAAATGATGATGAGGATGATGATGATGATGCTACTGCTGCAATGAGTACTTAAGCTTAAGGAGTTACTTTTATATATGTTTTCTACCATTCCCCAAAACGTATCTATATGGTAAGTGGTCATGGTAGGATTTACTTTGGAGCTTAAGGGGCCTGGTTTGTTCTCCTCTGTGGTTCAGAAGTTGTACTTGACCACTTGCCAGCTACCAATCCTTAGTGCTAAACTTGTGTCTGTGCATGTATGTATGTCAATATTCAACTATGTGTTCAAGAGCTTGCTGGGTTTTCTGAAACAAATTAACACAGAACAAGAGCCTGAGGTCTAGACTAAAACCCAGCTGTCAGGAGTAGGATGCACATTACTTGAGGCAGTGGGAGGAAAATCCTACTATTGGCCAAATCTTTATGGGTTAGATATAAGGTTCACAATTCCTCATTCTATGATTTGGAAACTGGCCATATTCCCCCATACTAATCTCAGTATTTATTTATGGCCACCTAAAACTTTGCAAGAGAAAAGGCTTATTGAGGCTGAATTTCTGTCACATTTGGGAGGCCTGTGATTGTAAATTTTTGGCATTACCTAGGTCAAATTCTCATCTTAAGAAGAATATGATTACATTGGTTTTATTCAGATAATTTATATACTTTTAAAGTCAACCACAGGCTAACATCTACATAGTCTCCTTTTCTCATGTGCCACACACTAGTCAAGATGTTCAAAAATTCTTACATGGATATTTTAGACTTTAGGTAGACCATTATTTACCCTCCCCTCTCCTTTCTCTACTAGCTCGTCATAAATGTGACCACATAAATGTCAGCCTGGTAACTAAATGATGGAAATTTTGTTATCCAATTAAATTTTGTTTTATATCTTCTTGCTATACCCACCAAATCAAGTAATTATGATGTTGATGAGACGGTTCTGTGTGCATGTAAGTATCTGGTTCTATGTCTGGTCTATGGGAGGGAAGCACATTTTCAGTCCAGCTTTTTTTCAGAGGAACCATTCACATCCTGTCTCTTATCAACCAGCCTCAAGTCCCTGAGACCTAGTTAGGGCTGTCATTCTAAGGGAGGGGTAGGGGAAAGAGAGATAAGAACTCAGGGGAGGTACCAACAGAGGAAGGAAGCTGGATGCATTCCTTTGTAAACCCAGCATGTGGGAAACAGCTGGGAGCTTGAATTTTAACCTTTGTCATCCCTGGCACTGGAAAAGCACATCCAGTTCACACAGAAAGCATTCCCAAATGGAACTTTTATAAAGCTATGGCAATAAAAACATTAAAAAGTGCTTCATAATGAGGGACACAATTAGTTCCTATACAACTCACCCTACTAACACTCACTCCATTATCATATGCTGAGTAAGAAATCCTTAGAATGCCACGTAGCCTTTGAGAAGAAAAAAATGTCTCCCAAGAAGAAAGAGAAAAGACTGAACTGTATCTGAGAAGAGAAAGGTTCATTTATTTATTTATACTTCTTCATAGATATAAAAGAGAAAACAGCATTTGAGTAGGTATAATACATTTCTTTAAACTGTATATATTAATAAAATATGTGGAGACCTGAAGAACCAATGCTCATTTACCTAAGAAATTATACTTATACAATGTGGAGGTAGCATATTTATTCATAAAGTGGCCAGTATTTTCAGCTCAGCAGAGAAACAATGCGCACAGTGGCTAAAACATGATCCTTAAATTTATTTCATCTTACCCCAGTCAGAAGCACTCAGAAATTAATGTTTATTAAGCTTGTAAAATTTATCTCTAGAGAATAGCTAGTAAAATTGAAATCTGTACTGAGAGAAAATGTGTGTGTTTGGGGTAGGAGTGATCCTTAAAATATGTAAAGTATATTAGTCAAGTTTTTCTTTTTACAAAATTATATCAGAATTTCCTGTACAAGATTTCAAGTATCCTTAATAGAACATCTTAGCTTATGTGAGAGAAAATCTTAAGGATGAAAGCACAATGTTGAGATTATTAGAAGATTTACATAGATAAAAGGAAGATGGAAAAAGGTAAACATTAAAATTGATTTTATAAAGCATTAAAAAATTTATGTTGAAGATAAATATAAGATATTAACAATATTCAGATTACCATATTTTTTAAAACACCAGATTTGGTAAATAACATTTATTTACCTACTATCATTAAATGTCTTCTCTTATAATAGTTTCTATATTAGTAAATTTCCATAAAGAGTTAAAAGGGTATTACTTTGTAATGGGGTTGCAATATCCCTACTAGACACCACTAGCTAAGAAATAAAAACTGCTGGTACTGGTAGTGGGTTAAACTCTTCAGAGTCACTGAGCAGTGAGGTCCCATAGACCCTTAAACATAAAGGCTGTGGCCATGCTCTCAGTTACTCTCCAGACTGTGACACAATGATAATATTACTGAGAGCATGGCATTCTTGAGTCACAAAATACAAAAAAAAACCAAGGTGGTATTTCACTCAACATTTTCTGTGTACTGGCTAGATTTTGTAGTTCTGGCTGGGGAAAAGAAAAAAGAAAAGAAAAGAAAGGAAAAAGAAAAGAAAAATTCATGTTACCAGAGGAGGAGCAAGATAACTATCAGATCTGCACATATTGTACATATGTGAACCCTGCAAGCCACAATTATGGCTGGTCTGGGAAGAAATGCCTACTGCTCCCATGGAAGCATGAATATTCTCACAGGAAATAATCACTTTCTGATTTGATTTAAGGCCCTTTTCACACGTTGAAGCTCATGCCTGGAATCTTTATTGGGATCAAGAACCCATTTGTAGATACATTGTAATCTCCAGAAAGGAACCCACTATTTTTAGTCTGCTCAATGGACTCCTAGCTGCTTATTATAATCATAGATTAGTTTGTCTCTTAACACTCATTCTTGAAATTCTTTTTTTTTTTTTTGCAGTTGATTATGATCAAAACAGAGACCCACAACTTGCCAAGTTGAAAGGACTAAACCTCAGTCAAGTGTTGAATCCTAAATGACAAAGATATGTATATCAACCCCATCCTCCAAGGCTAGCTTACACATTTCCTGAAGGCATTACAGAAGCAACTGAGGAGGAAAGTCGGCCAGTCTGATGCTGCTGTGAGCTCAGTGCTTAAAAACGAGAACTATTTTGGCAAAACATACAGATCTGTCCAACAGTGTTATGAACATGATTGTGGTTATTGGTCACTTTCTGGCTGGATCTAAGGAGCGTTTCACAGGTAGATGCACATGTTTGGGAAGGTAAATCTGGATAAGAACCCATGTTTATGGAGCTTGCATGACCTGAAAATGAAACAACTATTATTATTCAGCTAAATGCACATAGTATAATACTGCCATCTAAACTCATATCTGCATAGGTTAAATCCGTTACCATAGGGTAGTGTAGCACTTATACTTCACTAAAGAGGTTTGGTTGTCCAGAGGACTGTGTCAGTGAACATCTCACCCATATATTGATAATCTATATCACCTCACTACCTTGAAAGCCTCTTTGTTCATGTGGGAAATGTAGACAGGGAGACTGTAAGTCAGATGTCAGGAAGGACTAAAGTTAACTGTCTTTTGGACAGAACAAGATCTCTGTACTCATAAGCTTATGGTACCTGTAGTTTCCTGCACAAGGTAAAATCAGGCAACATTATAGCATGGTTTGTTTGAGCCCCCAACCCTAACGAAGGAGCCATGAAAAACTGAAGAGTTCAAAGAGAAAAAGAGCATGTTTTCTTTAAGATTGTGGTTCTCTGGATTGGGGTGTGGGAAATGGAATATGTACTGTAAAAAATAAATTATTTTATAAAAAAAAGATTATCATTCATGATAGGTGGGTCATGCTTCATTTGATGGGTCTACATCCAGAAGTCTGAGTAGCAGAAATTTGAATTGATTAAAATAAAATTAAAGGATGGAAATGGGGAGCAAGAATGGGGTATAGAACTGGGAGGAGTTAGAGAGAGAGTGAAATTGAATGTAATCAATATATTGTATAAAATTCTCAAATAGATAAAAATATTATATTGAAAATAATTTGAAAGTAGAGAAACAGTTTCTGGATAAACATTATCATTGGAACATGCTATGCTTACATTGATTGTTTTGTTCATCATGGACACAGCAGGCCATGGAGCTTCTTAATCCTCATAATTCCATGAACCAGTTCCCATAATCAGCCTTTTTTGCATACCTTTCTCTCTGTCTTATTTAGTCTATTTCTCTGCAGAACTCCAATTAGTGTATCTAGAAAAAGTATTTACTTTGCAAAATTCATGCAGAATAAGCTTTTTCCAATGAACTTAATGGTTTTAAAAAAAAATTCATCATGCTGACACTACATAGTCAAAATTTTACCCAGTTCTCATAGATTCAAGGTCAAGAAACTCACTGGTGTGATTGATTAAAAGGGAAAGTAAAATTTTAAGATCACTGAGCAGTTTAAGAGCTACAGACCTGCTGGGTTGCTATTGATTGTCTTAATAGTCATAGTTTTCTAATTAGGTCAATAGGCATATTTAAACAGAGACAAGTCAAATGAGATAAAGGAAAATCAGGAAGTGATGTTGACTTCTGTGTTACTACCCATTCATGTGATTTTAATATTCATACTATAAAGTAAATCAACCTTTGGTCATGCTGTCGTAAATACTGCCTGACAAACAAGAAGCCTGACAAAGTAGATATCGCAAATTAAAACAAAGCAATTAGCTGTATTGTCATGAAAGGGGTTAACCAAGGGTTCCTGCCTGAAGGTCCAATGAGGAGAGGAAAAACTTAAGGATCCTCCAAGAATGAAACATATAGAGTGCATTCTGTTAGTTCATTTAAGTCAGTTCTTAACAGTAAGCAGCAGACAGTTCTATAGCATAATAACAAAAGATATGTTTGTATGAAACCCAGAGCTGTTACTTGTAAACTAACATAAAACTGCACCTTTGGGACATACTACACATAAGAATATTTAAGCTGTCTGAGACCCTGTAAACCTCTCTACTTGTCTAGCATCTCACCACCTTTCTATCTCTTCATTATTTTCTCAGCTGAAAAGTTTTTATTCTCTTGTGAAGAGCTTGCTAATATAGCTACCATTTTGAATAACTTTGTAGTGTTATTCCACCATTACTATTTCTTCTTCTAGTCTTAATACAAAAAATATGTTTCCGTCCTCTCTCAGGTCAGCTTCCCCTCTGGCTTGTTTTCTGGTATCTCAGATTCTGTCACGCAGTTAGGATGTTCACTTCAATTTCTCCAATAATTGTTTCTCTCCAGTATGAACTTTTCTTTGTTATATGACGCTAACAGAACACACGTTTCCTATACTTTGTAATAAGCATTAACAAACACGTAAGTAAATACCAAATTACAATAACAATAAACCCAAAGATTCCCCATTTCTTCATCTCTCACCACCTATTTCAGTCTTCATAACAAAATCGTCAAATATGCATGTTTTCTGGCTGCAATTATGATTCCAGTGTCATTTGGATTTTCATCCACACGGTCCTCCTGAAAATGCTATTGTCGACATTTTCACAGACTCTCATCCTGCCAAAGGAACTTACGCTCCCTGTTTCACCTCATTTCCCAACAGTGTTTGCTAGCAGTGTCCACATCTTTTTCCTCTTGAAAATGGTTTGTATCTGAGTTTCAGGAAATTTCAGTCAGTTGACCTTTTACTTATCTCATATGCTTTCTTTCACAGATTCCTGGGTCATAGTCTCATCCCTTTTCAAAGTTGAAAATGATGGAGTGCCACAGAAACCTAACTGGTCCATTTTTATTTCTCATGTATTCTTCATATACCATCCCATGGCTTAAGAGATCCCCAGTTCATGTATGTACTACCGCACACTCCAGCATCTGTGTCATCTATGGATGTGTTCAATGTGTCTGACATTATGACCTTAGTAGTGTGACATAGTATAAATAACACTCCATTTCCCTGATCAAGCCACCTGTACCCAAATTCTTTCTTATTTTAATGAAAACTTGCTGTACATAGAGGTAATAAGGACATAAAATTCTTCATAATTACTTTTGACCCCATATGTCTAATCACCACCTTTTCCCTTTTTTTCCTTTTTTTTTGTTTTTTGTTTTTTGTTTGTTGTTTTGTTTGTTTGTTTTTCAAGACAGGGTTTCTCTGTGTAACCCTGGCTGTCCTGGAACTCATTCTGTAGACCAGGCTGGCCTTCAACTCAGAAATCCACCTGCTTCTGCCTCCCAAGTGCTGGGATTAAAGGCATGTGCCACCACTACCCAGCACCAATTCCCTTTTAAATTATGTTCAAAATATCACAGATTTCCAGTCCTAAATGTGACCACAGGGTATCACCCTAGAAATGGATAAGCAACACCTTACCAGGACTTTTGAAATAATTCCTACATGCTTATAATTCCTCTTATGCTTATAAATATATTTTAAATAAACTTTAATATAAAATTACAAATAAGTAAGAAGTATGTTGTCTATAAGTCATGTGATAGCATTAAAAAATATGATTTACAGAAGTTGAGGCTCACAGCCATCCATTGGACTGAGCACAGGGTCCCCAGTGAAGGAGTTAGAGAAAGGACCCAAGGAGCTGAAGGGTTCACAGCCCCTTAGGACAAACAACAATATGAACTAACTAGTACCCTCAGAGCTCCCAGGGACTAAACCACCAACCAAAGAGTACACATGGTGGGATTAATGGCTCCAGCAGCATATGTATAGTAGAGGATGGCCAAGTTGGTCATCAGTGGGAGGAGAGGCCTTTGGTCCTGTGAAGGTTCTATGCTCCAGTGTAGGGGAATTCCAGGGCTAGGAAGTTGGAAGGGGGGGGGGGTTGTTGAGCAGGGGGAGGAGGGAGGGAGAAGTGGCTTTTTTTTCTTTTTCTTTTTTCTTTTTCTTTGTTCTGGAGGATAAACCAGGAAAGGAGATATATGACACGTAAACAAAGAAAATATCTAATAAAATTATGATTTAGGTGTTCAAGGAGAGGGTTCATTGGGTAGAAGTATGTATTGTACAAGCATGAGAAACTCATAGATCCCCAGTACCCACATTATAAAAGTGTACTGAGACTGGGATCAAGACCCAGAAATGTCAGTTGTTAGTAGACACAGGCAGGAGGATTGTTACACAGTCTAACTATAAATGTAACATCCGTTTTGAAAGACTCTGTCTCAAAAGAATACAATAGAGACAAAAACATTTAGTGTTCTTCTGTGTCCTTGGCACATGTATACAGGAATGTGGACACCCAATATGTATAAAACACATACACCACATATATACACTATAAATAAATAAACTACTAAAAAAATATAATCCAAATGACAGAAATGTAAAATTTAAACTCCAATAATTGCTTCTTTCCCTATTCCAAAGTCACTGGTTAAGTTTTCAGACTCTTTGTTTCTCCAATGGTCTTACTATATTTCCTATATATTTATATTTTCCTTTTCTGCAGCCATCATTTTTATAAATTATGGTATTTGAGACTTGATTTTCATAAGTGCTTCCAATTAAACTTAACATTATCCAGAGACACAAGAATATTGGTTAGCCAGGCAGTGGTGGTGCACGCCTTTAATCCCAGCACTTGGGAGGCAGAGACAGGCAGATTTCTGAGTTCAAGGCCAGCCTGGTCTACAGAGTGAGTTCCAAGGCAGCCAGGGCTATACACAGAAACCTTGTCTTGAAAAAAAAATATTGGTTAAAAGATGCATAGCAAAGAAGAAAGTGAAAAATAAAATTAGTTTGGCTATTTTTAATATTATATATGTTCATGCATATTTTAATCATACATATATTTTTGTGGGTATATTTTATTTTATAAATTAATTTATTTTTTCCACTCCATATTCCATTCCCCACCCCAACAATCCACTCTCCAACCTCTGACTGCTCCACATCCCACACCTCCTCCCCAAACCCCTGTCTCCATATGGGTGCCCCCCCACCTGACCTCTAAATTCCCTGGGGCCTCCAGTATACTCAGAGTTAGGTGCATCATCTCTGAATGAACACAGACCCAGAAGTCCTTGACTATATGTGTGTTGGGGGCCTTATATCAGCAAGTGTATGCTATCTGTTTGGTGGTCTAGTGTTTGAGAGATCTCCGGGGTCCAGATTAATTGAGACTGCTGGTCGTCCTACAAAGATCGCCCTTCTCCTCAGCTTCTTTCAGCCTTCCCTAATTCAATAAGGGTCAACTGTTTCTGTCCATTGCTTGGGTGCAAATATCTACATCTGATCCTTTCAGCTGCTTGTTGGGTCATGTAGAGTGCAGTCAGGCTAGGTTCCCTTTTTGTGAGCTCTCCCTCCATAGCCTCAGCAACAGTGTGAGCCTTTGGGACCTCCCCTTGAGCTTGATCCCACTTTGGACCTGTCGCTGGACCTTCTTTTCCTCAGGATCCTTTCCATTTCCATCCCTGTAATTCTTTCAGACAGGAACAATTATTGGTCAGAGATGTGACTGCGGGGTGGCTACCCCATCCCTCACTTGATGTCCTGTCTTCCTGCTGGATGTGGGCTCTATAAGTTCCCTTTCCCTACTGTTGGGCAGTTCATCTAAGATCCCTCCCTTTGATTTCATGCCTCCCAGGTCTCTGGTGCATTCTGGAGGGTTCGCCCAACCTCCTGTTTCCTGAGGTTGCTTGTTTCCGTTCTTTCTGCTGGCCTTCATGGCTTCAGTTCTATTCCCTCACCCAATACCTGATCAGGATCCCCTCCTCCACCCCTCCTATTCATTTTCCCCTCCCAGGCCCCTCCCTCCCTCCCCACTTGTGATTGCTTTTTGCTCTCTCCCAAGTGGGACTAAGGCGTCCTCAGTTGGGCACTTCAGCTTGTTGACCTTTTTGAGTTCTGTGGACTGTATCTTGGGTATTCTGTAAATTATTATTATTATTATTATTATTATTATTATTATTATTATTATTATATTGTTGTTAGTTTTTTATTATTTTTATATTATTATTATTATTATTATTATTATTATTATTATTATTATTATTATTGTTAGTGATTTCATACCATCATACCATGCACATCCTCTTGGAACTGAGTTACCTCACTCAGGATAATATTTTCTGGTTCCATTTGCCTGCAATACTCAGGATGTTCTCATTCTTAATAGCTCAGTAGTATTCCATTGTGTAAATGAACCAGTTTCTGTATCTATTCTTCAGTCATGGGACATCTAGGTTGTTTCCAGGTTTTGGCTATCACAAATAAGGCTGCTATGAACATAGTGGAACAAGTGCTCCTGTGCCATGTTGGGGCATCCTTTGGGTATATTCCCAAGAGTGGTATAGCTGGGTCTTCAAGTAGATCTATTTCCAATTTTCTGAGGAACCTCCAGTTGTACACATATTTTTGTACGCATAAATGTAATTCAGTTTATTGATTTCATTTTCTTCCATTTTGTAAACTTCAATGATCCATAGTATTCTTTCCCTTCAGAATATCACCAAAACAAAAATGAGAACAAAAAAGTCAACGGCAGAAATAAGATTCCTTATTTTGCCACCGTTTCACTAATCTTTAAATTCTGAAAATATATAAGTTGGATTGATAAATACATAGAGAGAAGATGCATAATGAATCAACTCTTCAAAAACAGAAGTGGGAATATTTTAGTTAATAAGTTGGAAACAAGGAACTTGGATAGGGTACTTCCAACTTAAGCCAAAAGTTCTGAAAACCAGGACACTTAATGGTTTTTATGACTGGTCTGAAGGCTGCCAGGCTCCAGACACAAACTAGCCAATTTTTGAAACTGAGGCTGGAGGAGAGAAGGACCAATGTCCCAGATGAAGTAATTGGAGAAGAAATTGTCTGTTCTTTTAAGGTCTAGCATTGATTTGTTCTGTTTCCTTCCAATTTAACGGGGCAATCTGTCTTATGCTTTACAATGTTGATTATAAAACAACAACAACAACAAAATAATCAAAACAAACAACCCCTTAGATACAGGATAGAAGGACACATGTCTAAATGTCAACCACCATGACTCAAGCATATTGATATATAAATCAGCTATAATTCATCCTTCAACAAATATCCAGGTTTCTTCTAAAAAGAAACAAACAAAAAACAAAATAAAAAACAAACAAAAAACAAATACGGTGATTTTCTTTCAGAAGCTTACACCTAAATTAGTCTCTCATATTGGTAAGGAAAACATCTCAGGAATGTCTTTGAATTCCCTGAGCTCCTGATCCTCTAGCACCTGGCTACTGGCATGATGTCATTTCCTCCCATCACCTACCTTACTTCTATAAACTAGCTGGATTTCTGTCTCTTTCTTCTATGATAATTTCCCTAGTAAAATTTTCCTTAAGTCATCTAATTCCTAAAAGATAGGAATTTTCATTCATGGTTGCACATTCACATGCTACCACTTCAAAAAGACATTCTCTGACCATTTGTTTAACTTGTACCCTAGTCCCCTACTCTGTTCCTCACTTTTTATCATTCATTTCCAGTCAATTAGCTATGTCACTAGGAGTGATTTTAATGAATAGAACCAGAAGCAGTCTTCATTAAACTTTCCCTAGAGTGAAAATACTTAAAAGAAAGTCATCTAAAAAGATTAAAAACATTAAAAAAATAAAAAACAAAAAAAATAAAAAAAGATTAAAGACATTAAAAAGAGTGTCATCTAAAATGTATTGATATCATGTATTTCTGTTCTACTTGTATATAGACAAATTTTGTTCTGGTGTTAGAACAAAATGACTAGGACAAGACAGAATTCAAAATCACTACCACTTCTTGCTTAAAATCACCAATGTAAATATCTGTCTTTAATCATGACTGGTGAATGCAATAAACCAGTCTTCCTTTCTACTCCACCTATACCTCTCCCATGTGGTGTGTGTGTGTGTGTGTGTGTGTGTGTGTGTGTGTGTGTGTGTGTGTATACTAATTTCATCTTCTATTTTGTCTATAGAAAAATATTCCTTACATTTTCACAAGACTTGATAATGAGAAAGAAAAAAATCAATCCACTATATCCCTCATGACTGCTCAAGGTTTAAACCAATATGAAAATGGATTTGTTGAAGTAGTTACATTATATATACAAAGGAAGACAGGGTTACCATAACTCTAATGATTCAAGGTTCACCCCTTGTCATCTATTTTCATAACTTGGGAAAATATTTCTTTTTTAACTAATTGCTTTCTGGTAATAAATATAGTGCAAGAAAATTACTGGTATAATGCAAGAAACAAACTACAAATAACTTAAACAGCAGAATTGTTCTTAGACATACAGTTGGAAACTCTAACTCCAGTTAGAATAACCCCACAACACCAGAGACCCAAATAATGACCTTTGTCTAAAGTCCACTTCACCAATATCTGTCTGGGGCCATTGTCCAAGTAATGTAAGGCTCAGTCAGTGTAATTACTGTGACAGACATAGCACCCTTCCTCTGTATTCCCAGCCCATAGCCAATGCCTACAGACAGCAAGTTATAAAAAATAATTTATAGAATATTTCTCATTTCATTTTCTTGGCTCTGTTGGAAAGATATTACCTCTTTTATCTTGAAATCCTCAGTGAACTGTAACTCAAAAAACCCAGAAGTTCGACATGAAATACAGCTGAATAGAGGGGATCAGATCTGTAAATCTGATCATAGTAGCTGTTCATTTTAACTGAGCATTAAGTCAAATAAAATTTAATTCAATAGGCCAGAAACAACTCAAGAAAACCACATTCATTGTACTTCACCACAGTGGTGAAGTGGCTTGTTGTCTATCTATACTGTTGTCATCAATTTCAGAGGTTGCTCATCTCCATGCCTCAACCCCAATGAGAAGAAATCTTCACAATACTTTGCCAGTAGGAATACATTCAGGGACACACAGAATAGACAAGAGTATTTTAGGTGTACTACATTTCCTTTATTATAGGATATTTATGACTAGAAAACTCTTTTTTTTTTTTTAATGAAACTATAATGTTTGGATGCGTCTTTAACATCTTTAATGATTACTGATTTGACTGTTCTAGCAATTTGGACCTCTTCATTTCCAGTACTTCATTCACACCAGCGAGTGTGCTTTCATTCACAGCCTTCAACCCTAGCTGTGAAAGTTAGAGGATAGTAAGGGGTAACAGATAATTTGGAGGAAAAGTTGAGCCACTTCCTATGAAACCATTAAACCAGGAAAGAATTACGGCTTTGACGTCATCTTTTGTGCCTTGACCCAGTGACAGCCCATGCAGGAGAGGAAGGGCAAACCCTATCAGTAGCTTAGCAACCAGTACATTTTCCTTCCCACTTAAGGTGAGTTTCTATTCAATAGCGATTCCGGCACTATTGACGTCCATCTGGCTGAGCAGCTTCCTTCCTCTTCTGGAAGAGGAAGATCCTATAATTATGTGCTTACCCATGATCTAGATGTCAGGGATTAAACTCCTAAAAGCAATATCTCTTCAAGTTGGCTGCATTCCAAAAAGTGCTCACAGTTCATGAATTGGAGAGCCATTAAAATACTCCATGTCCACAGTTCCTTTATTCTCTCTAGGATGTTTGTAACTTATTTGCCCTTTTTTTTTTCTAAAAAGCTGCTTTCTGTCTAGATGGCTGTAGTACTGAGACAGAGAACTGAAAAGGACACAATAGAAATCCATGAATTTGATCGTATTAAGCTGGTAGTTCTTCCATAAGGACAGAAATGAAGTATGGACAATAATGTGTATAATACTATGGGTGGAAGGAATTTAAAGAAGTGTTTCATGATAAATGAATGAGTTTGGATAGATTATTGATAATTGTCATCTTAGAATAAAATAAAAATAGCATAAGTTTCAAGTAAGTCTTAGAACACTTTAAGATGAGTAAATTTAATTTATTTTTATTTTGCTGAGAAAAACAGCATGAGAAACATATTTTTTGTTTTCAAAAATCCTATTTAAGTTTAACAGATTCATTTTATAGGTAGCACAAATACTTTGCAATTTTTAGTACTCTAACATAATATATTTGTAACATTTCTTCTTACCACCATTCCCAAATGCTCATATACCCATCTCTCTGTTCTTCTAATTCATGGCTCCTTTTCCTCACTAATCATATTGCATATATATGTAAAATGTATAAATCTCATATTTGATAATAACATAATTTAAAAAAATTTGTACCAAATTTAAGTATATTCTAAACTTAGCTAAAATGATTTTTACTTTACAGAAAAATAAAAGATTTCTTTTGATTATAGATTTGCATGCAAATAGGGATAAATTTGGTTTGATCACCATTTCTGAAACTTCTTCCATTCACAGATCCTGACTCTAAAACTGACTCAACTCTCTTCTAATGATATATTCACACTTGCTTTACATTTGTTTAGCTGCCACTGCATTAAAAGATCTCTTCAGATTAACACTAGGAGCAGAAAGGACATGAAATGCTTTGGTAGATGCCTGAGGCTCAGACCAAAGATACTGCCTTTATTTACAGAAGCAACCTTTGCTCTCCTAGATTATAGGCTGGCTCAGTACCACTTTTCTTTGAACTCTTAAGTATGAAGCACAAACTGGCTAGTACTCACTTTTTTATTGATCCCATTCTGTGTTGCTTAATGGAACATACAGGTTTTTTTAACATGCATAACACATACCACATCTGTGTGGTTAGGAGATAGTTTCCAGTGATTCAGTTCATTAGAAGTCTGAGTGTGTCAAAGGAAATGTTTTGTCAGTGCAGTTAATTATTAACTGAAATTAAATACAAGGAATGATCCCAAATAATCTGCAAAGGCATATATCAATCAGCTAAAAGGACTTCGAGTCCAGCTTCCCATCCCCACGAATGAGGAAATTCTGTCTGTGGTGAGCAGCTTCACACTGAGTTATCTAGCCTCCCTTTCAACATAGTCACTTTGGCAGATTTTGGAGTTTCTGTGTTTCCTAGCCCCTTTTATAGTCATTCCACAAATAATTTATTTTCTTTTTGTGTGTGTCTCTGTCTATCTCTTTCTCTGTCTCTCTGTCTCTCTCTGTGTGTCTCTCTGTCTCTCTCCTTTGTTTCTTAGCTTGTTCCCTAGTTTTGATTATCTAGTTAAATCGTGCTGCCTAGCCAGGCTTCATCTCTTCCTGTCTCTGAATAAAATAGTCCCTGGTACATTGTTTAGAATGTAAGGTTCAACATGTTTGTCACCAGTTGTACTCAGAGCTGTTTCCTATGTCCCACACATTTTGACATATATCACATGTCTATGGATATTTGTAAATATATCAGGCAAACTGTAGCAAGATCAGTATTATTCAAAAAAGAGTGAGTTTAACCAATGATCATTAACTACACATGAACCAACTTTCTAAGGAATGCTACCAATGATATGAGGCAAGTTTTAACATCTAATACTTCAGTATGGATGAATATGGAATTAATTACATTACTCATTAGATATGAAGCTATTTCATTAAGTAATGGAAATTGAAGCTGAAGTTTAGTGTTATAATATTGAAACATTATGTGATCAATATTTTACAGAAATATGACCTACTACTGCTGTGACAGTTTATGGATTTCTCTCCCAAGTCCATAATAAGTCTCAGTAATGATCTTTAGCAAAGTAAATGCAGTATTTATGAATTTTATGAGCATTCAAATTACTGAGCTGCAGAATTCAGAATAATTTAAAATTTGTTGATCATCATCAAGCAATTTTTAGGTTGAATTAAATATTGAAATATATATTGTAATATGATCTAATAATTTGGTTTATTTAATAAGCATAATTAACTATGTAGCTGTTCCATTAACAAGTATATATATACAAACTTTACATAGATTATTAACAAATTGTATATCCGTATTAGTAGATATATTAGTACACACCCACACACACACACATTCTTTTCCTTTAGAGAACCCTGAATAATAACTAATTTGGGAATATATTAGTGGTTTGAATGAGAATGACCCCTATCAGCTCACATATTGAATGCTTGATTTACAGTTTGGGGAATTATTTGGGAAGGATTAGGAGGTGAAGTCTTATTGAAGGAGGTATGATTTGAGGTTTCAAAAGCCCACAGCATTTCCAATTATTTCTCTTGGCCTTGTGCTGGTGGACCAATAACTCTGCTCTCAGCTTTTGGACCAGCACCATGCCGGTCTACCTGCTGACATACTTTCCTCCATGACAGTCATGGACTCTGGAACCCTGAACCCCAAATTAAATGCTTCAATTTATAAGTTGACTGGGTAATACAGTCTTAGCACAGTAAAAGATAAATAAATAGACATATATAATAATAAGTAACTATAATGTATAATAATGTATTGATTAATAACATTTATTTATTAGTCACGATTAAACTTTAAAGCATCAACAATGATAAGTATGAGAAAACAAATTCCTATGTGAAAGCAATTGGTGAAATATCACCTAGACATTATTACAAGCCAGTAAAGATGAGAGAGATTTGGATGTAAGTGCATAAACACACTGGTTTATGTGCTTGGACACCTAGTTCCAGTTGGTAGTAATGTTTTTGAATATTCAACTTAAATGGGTGGTGCATTGTGGAGGAAACTTGTCACTGGTGGTAAGCCTTATCAATTATTGCCTTGCTTTGCTTTCTGCTTAATCTCTAATACATTACTGAAGGACCACAAGATGTAACCACTCATCCTAGGCTTTCTCTACCACAGTTACAAGTTATGCCTATGAGCATGACCCAAGGCATTATTCAGAATTAACCTTTCCTCTCTCCAGCTATATCTGTTTGGAGTCCTGAACACTACTGAGTGCAAGTATATTTAAAGGTATATCCACCTGGATGTGTTACAGTTATTGAGTTTCCATTCTCATCTCTACACTACATATCTCACACAAGTGAGTGTTTATGTATTATGGATGTGTTCTTCCTAAAGACAAGAATGATCAATTGGGTCATCATTAAGTACATGGGACAAAGTTGAAAATATACACTGTAGGATAAAGACCTTGAGGAACAGTCTAAGAGACTGTTTCTGTTTCTTATTCATTGGGCCAGTACATAATATTGCCTTGTTCATAATGGGAGTACAAATTTACTATATTATTAATTTATCAATGCCACCATGGATTTCATATAATGCAGTACTACTCAGGTCACCATCTAAATGAGTTTGTCTTGTTTAGAAATAATGCTTCATTTTTTATTGGACTTCACAAGGGTCAAGTGGTCATGCTTTTGGGAGAGTATCAGCCAGTCAATGGTGTGACTAGTATGGCTATTATGATCTCAGGAAAATCTATGGTCCAAAGGCAAACAAGTTATGGCTCCAACCATCCCCAGGATTCATAGTATGTGAGTATGTGGAGCAGTGTATAGGGTAGCCACTCATCAGTTACTACCTCAGAGAACAGCAATGTTCATTAAAATCCTTTTAGTAATTACATATTTTCACGGTGTTTCTGAGAATGGGAACTTCTGCCAAGTTCCATTATAGGAGACTGGATATCACAAAATAAAATAATGTCTCATCATGATAAGCAAAAGACAATTTGTTTTTTTTTTCATTGATAATAATTTCATAGCACATTTGAAAATGTATCTACTTAGTTATTTGTCAATAAATAAAATTTTGAAGGTTTAAGATATAGCCAAAAGTTCTAATAATTTTAAGTGCTAAAAATTTTCTATTAAAAATTCTGTGATATTTGGAAAGCTGTACTTGGCTACAAATCAAGAACCCAATTCTTTGATGAGATAGTTCAGATCAGTAATCTCCTGGTATTTAATGTCCTACCACGTCACACTTTTGATAAGAGTGTATTGCACATTCAATGTATGTATTTACCTACTCCAATGTTAAAATATCAGTTTCAATATTTTGAGAAAATGGTGCTCAATTTTGGATGTATAAATTCTATTTATATATGTAGCACTTTGAGTTTTATCTTGAGATATGCACTCCTGTGTCCTAAAGCTTCCAAGTGTTTTAGGAAAAATATGTAAGCCAATATGTATAGCATCATTATGCTCAGTTCAACACTGTTAGTTATATCAGGAGAACTTTCTCGAAGCAACACATTGTTAGTTGTGAAACTATACTCATCATAAAAATAGCTGCAACCCAGTATTTCCTGTAAGAAATTTGCATTCTAATTAGTAACTGATTCTAATTAGTAACTGGATTATTCAGACATTTGTTTCCATCCTAAATGATTTATTAGTACAAGACAAGTTAGAAATAGATAATGAGTTTTCCATTGAAATTTATGTCATTATTGAGGAAAGATCAGATAATTATTAAAAAATATACATTACATTTTAAGTGTCTCCCAACAGTGTAAGACATTAATTTTGGCCCCAAAATGAAAGATTGAATTGAGAGAGTAGTCTTTCTTAACCAGCACAGTGCTCAGCCATTTCAGGTGGTAGAAAATAAAGTCAGTTCCCTTGGCAGAGAGTTCAAAGGATATTTTTCCAAGCCACACCAAGAAACAATGCAATAACTAGTATCTGAAGAAACTTCCCATGAGAAAGAAGTGTCTATCATTCTGAAGGTATGAATAACATTTTCCCTCAGATCAAGGCAAAGATCATGAGTGATTTAACTTCAGTCACATTCAGGTGTAGAGGATAAGAATTTGGAAAGCTAATGATAGCTGCCATTATTTATTTATTTATTTTTTATTTTTTGATATTTTCCTACCATTATTTTTTTCCTTTTTTTCTTAGATATTTTCTTTATTTATGTGTCATACGATATCTCCTTTCCCAGTTTCCCCTCCAAAAAACCCCCAAAACCAAAAAAAACCAAAAAACAACAACAATAAAAAACCAAGAACAAGGTTGTCTCTCGGGTGAGGTTCTGAGACTGGAGCACCCAGCCCGGAGGCGCCTTAGCCCAGAGATCC
>NW_022196894.1:83517889-83560452 GCF_008632895.1 Mastomys coucha
AAAAAAAAAAAAACCAAGAACAAGCCCCTGTTCCCTCTACCTCAACCCTCCCCCTGCTTGCCACCCCACCCTCTCCTGCTTACTGGTGCTGGCATTCTCCTACACTGGGGCATAGAACCTTCACAGGGCCAAGAGCCTCTCCTACCATTGATGACCGACTTGGCTATCCTCTTCTATATAAATACTGCTGGAGCCATTAGTCCCACCATGTGTACTCTTTGGTTAGTGGTTTTGTTCCTGGGAGCTCTGAGGGTACTAGTTAGTTCATTCTGTTGTTCATCCTAAGGGGCTGCAAACCTTTCAGATCCTTGGGTCCTTTCTCTAACTCCTTCATTGGGGACCCTGTACTCAGTTCAATGGATGGTTGAGAGCATCTACTTCTATATTAGTCGCATACTGTCAGAGCCTCTCAGAAGACAGCTATATTAGGTTGGATTGTCCTTCCTTCAGTCTCTGCTCCATACTTAGTCTCTGCAACTACTTCCATGGGTATTTTGTTCCCTTTTTAAAAAGGAATGAAGTATCCATATTTTGATCTTCCTTCTTCTTGAGTTTCTTGTGATTTGTGGATTGTACTTCGTGTATTCTGATCTTCTGGGCTAATATCCACTTATCAGAGAGTGCATACAATGTGTGTTCTTTTGTGATTGGGTTACCTCACTCAGGATGATATTCTCCAGATCCATCCATTTCCCTAAGAATTACATAAATTTTTAATAGCTGAGTAGTACTCCATTGTATAGATGTACCACATTTTCTGTATCCATTTCTCTGTTGAGGAACGTCTTGGTTGTTTCCAGTTTCTGGCTATTATAAATAAGGCTGCTATGAGCATGGTGGAGCATGTGTCCTTATTACATGTTGAAGCATCTTCTGGGTATATGCCCAGGAGTGGCATAGCTGGATCCTCTGGAAGTACTATGTCTAATTTCCAGAGGAACCTCCAAATTGATTTCCAGAGTGGTTGTTACAAGCTTGCAATTCCACCAGCAATGAAGGAATGTTCCTCTTTCTCCACAACCTCTCCAGCATCAGCTCTCACTTGAGTTCTCAACTGGAGGTTAGCATGTAGAAGAATGCAAATCGATCCTTTCCTATCTCCTTGTACAAAGCTCAAGTCCAAATGGACCAAGAACCTCCACATAAAACCAGATACACTGAAACTAATAGGAAAGAAAGTGAGGAAGAGCCTCAAGCACATAGGTACAGGGGAAATTTTTCTGAACAGAACACCAATAGCTTATGATCTAAGAACAAGAATTGACAAATGGAACCTCATAAAGTTGCAAAGCTTCAGTAAGGCAAAAGACAGGGTCAATAGGACAAAATGGCAACCAACAAATTGAGAAAAGATCTTTACCAATCCTATATCTGATAGAGGGCTAATATTCAATATATACAAAGAACTCAAGAAGTTTGACTCCAGAGAACCAAATAACCTTATTTAAAAAATGGGGTACAGAGTTAAACAAAGATTTCTCAACTGACGAATACTGAATGGTTGAAAAGTACCTAAAGAAATGTTCAACATCCTTAGTCATCAGGGAAATGCAAATAAAAACAACTCTGAGATTCCACCCCACACCAGTCAGAATGGGATAGCTGCCATTTTATTTTTATTTTTCTGTAAAACAAGCTTAGGAAATTACTGAGAGCCATTAGCCTTTGATAGATCTTTACTATGTAATGAAATTTAAATTTACAAAATTGAAATAGAGTCCAGTCTTTAATGAAACTAGCTGATAACTAGTTTCAGAGGATCTTAATTTATTTAGTCTTATATTCATAGTAGACATCAGTTGAAATCTCTACTCTAGTTATCTAGATTTATAGATAGCTTTAGATGATTTCTTTGAGCTTACATTTCTGTACTCAATTGCCCTCATTCTTATCTGTACTTTTTTAACGTAGATGAGATTCTTTCAAGAACATCTCATGACTCTTCCCAGGTCATAGAGCAGGAGACCCAGTTCCTGGCACTCTAGCCAATTGAATCAATTCCATCACACTCTAACTTTGTCTAGACTGTGTAAATAATGTAGACTATATTTTGGTTTTCTTTTCCTCTTGGGAAACTAGTGCATGATTAAATTCAGTTTAACTTCATTAAAAGATCTATCAAATCTTTAACTTAAGTAAGTCAATGAAGGTATCAGCATTATTGTCCTGACTTTCTTATTTATTTGCTAATGAGCAAAATATATATTTTGTAGAAAATATATTACTTCATAATTTCATAACAAAAGCTAATTTTTAAATGTGTTTGACAATGAATATTAATTTATTCATGTTATTTCAAAATTCTACTCTAGCAGAATATTTCAGGTTCAGCCAGGAATCCACACCCTTCTATTGTACCAGAGGCTCATGAATCAAGGAACAAAACTCATTCCCAGATGTGAACCTGCCTGAGCTGGCTGAAGATTTTTATCACTGAAGAAATTCTCACTTATGAGTAAGATAGATTAGATAGCTCTGAGAAACCTGTCATAATGATCTTCTAACATAAATAGCCTTCTAAAATGTGTATTATTCCAAAAATATTTTTATCAGTTCAAATTACAGAAAAGTATCATTAGTTCTTGGGCCTCAGGTATATAAAAAGTACAAAAATCTTCAGAAAGTGTGTAAGCTTTATGGCTCAAAGATCTTCAGAAAGAATACAAGTTTCTTCATTTCTATATAAATGTAAGCCCATGATAATAAGGACAAGTTAAATAACGCTCAAATGGATATGCTTCTTATAAGTCTATTTGAAGATTTGGTATGAAGCTTAACAACAGAAATACAAAATATTTATCATTCTATTAAATATCAGATCAACAAATAATAATATCATGGGTTTATAAATGCTGCTGAGGTCCTATATCTAATATTTAAACCTTACCTTGTTGTATCACTGAAAAAATCACTGCTCCATTATAATAACTCAAATCTCAACACTGAGTTTTGAGCATGTGCTTATTTAGTTGAGCATGTATCATGTTGCAGATATAATTGTCTAAGGCTTTGTTCATAAATAAATCTTTTCTCTCAATAATCTTAGAATTTGGTTCATAAATTCAGAAATTGTATGTCACAAATTCTCTTCTGTTTATGTGCCTCAAAAGACAGAGTAATCTTAGCTTGGTTGTAATAGACCATTTTACACACTTCTCTTACTAATTTTATGTTTAATTTATACATAATATTTTCAGTATTCTACAGTAAACTCAGGTGTTAAATACAATGTGTGTGATTTTAACTCCCTCACCGATATTTATACAAGTCTCTCTATATATTCCTCCATGTGACTTCCATATATCTCTCCAGTTTTAACCTCTTCAGCCCACAATCAACTCTTACTAGCTTTGGTCATTGTCTACTTTACAGACAATTATGCACCATGGGATTTAAGTTTCACAGGATTGAGTGCTGTTTTAGTCACCTTTAAATGTGTCTAACATATTGAGTTAGATATCATGAGAATCTTAATAATGTGGCTCTCATAATAAATATTAAATAAAAAATACATACATAGATAAAAATATTCATTTGATTAAATGAATAACAAAGAAAATGTGCTGTAAAAGCTTACATGGAAGTTGGAATGTCTGAGAGCATTTTAATAGTGATGCATATATTAGACACAAAGTCCAGATGGACAAATAATGTTTCTTAATGACCCATGCTGTCGTGGAAATGATACCTAAGTAGTGCTGAAATAGTAACTTGATTGCAGTTGAAATAGTATGTAATTGGGATTAAAAGTCTATACTTATATTGAGCATAGACACTAACAAAACATATTGAAAATTCTTCATCTATGATTAGTACTTCTCTGGGATTAGGAAAAAAAACTAATTATATTTTTAAATATCAGTGGAACTGTAATTCTGTTGTTAGAATATCTTGCTCTTAATTTATGATCTTGTTTATATGTAAGGATATAAATGGCCACTTAGGTAGTAGAGAATGTAATTTCTAAGAACCATAGGTGTTTGTACCAGAGGAACACGTGAACATAAGAAGAAATCTTCACATCTTGGTATTAATGTGTGTAATTAACACACTAACCATGTAAGTCTATGATAACCACTAACCATATAAGGCTATCTATCTATAGTAAAGGTTATTTCAGATCAAGTTTCTGGCATGTGGCATGAATTATTTCCTGTGCAGCAAGTCACAAATGCAATCAAAGACCCAGTTACCCACATAGGAGATATACTAGTATTGTACCAATAGATACATTTTGTCTAATAGGTTTGTATTATAGTTCACAGTGTTCCAGATGCATATACTTTGATAACTGTTCTCCCTCAGAAGGCTGTGTAACACCTTCTGGCGCAATGTTTGCTAACCAACAGGGAATGCACTACTAGTTTACAATCTCAATTTTGCTTTTTATATACTATTCTAAAGCTATGTGATGTCTTCAGGAATGAATATCTGGTTTCAGGGAATGCCAAACACAGCAGTCTGGATCTCTGAAGGATATATGGACACTTTCTGATGAGCAGCTCATAGGGAAGTATTCTACTCTTGCCACTGGAAGATTTTATTTCCCGTAGCTTCTGGGATTGACATTATCCACCAACGTCAATTTTTTTTTTCATTTTTAAAAACTTTGTGTATGAGTATTTTGCCTGTGTGTATATAACTGCATTACATGTGTGCCGTGTCTGGTGGAGGCAAGAAGAGGTTGTTAGATGCTCTAGACCTAAAGTTACAGGCAGTGGTGGGCCAGTCTGTAGATACAACGAAGGAAACCCCTGACCGTCTGCAAGGGGAGTGTATTAGTCAGGGTGCTCTAGAGTCACAGAACTTATGGTAGTCTCTATGTAGTAAAGGATTTTATTGATGACTTACAGTCTGTAATCAACTCCCAACAATGGTCAGCAAGAGCTGTGAATGGAAGTCTGAGGATCCAGCAGTTGCTCAGTCCCACAAGGCAAGCAGGTGAAGCAGAGAGAGCCTTCCTTCTTCCAATGTCCTTATATAGGTCTCCAGCAAAAGGTGTGGCCCAGATTAAAGGTGTGTGCCACCACACCTTTAATCCCAGATAACCTTGCTTGAACTCGTAGATCTTCCAGTCTTAATCTTCTAGGATTCATAGCCACTATGCCACCACACCTTTAATCCCAGAGGATCTTAAACTCATAGATCTTTCTATCTTAATCCTCTGGGAATCATAGCCACTATACCTCAAGATCTCCATGCCAAGATTCAGGTCGGAAACTTGTATCTCTCAGCCTCCAGATTAGGGCCAGGTGAGCCTTCTAATTCTGGATTGTAGTTCATTTCAGATATAGTCAAGCTGACAACCAGGAATAGCCACTACAGGGAGCAAGTGCTCTTGACCACTGGACCATATCCCAGATCCATTAAACTCTTTTGAAGAGAGATGAGTCATCCATTTCTAGTTGACTTTGTGCAAGAGGACAAATGGAAATCTAGTTTCATTATTTTACATATAGTTATCCAGTTTTTTCAGAACCATGTGTTGAATATATTATCTGATTAACGTTTAAAATTTAAGGTTTTGAGTCATCCTAAACATATATCTAGTCGTTGAAGACTACTAGATGCACTGCAGAACATGAGAAATCTTAGATGACAGTATTGCAAACATTTGATGCTGACATCAGGTCACTTATATACAGAGGGCAAAGGATGTTTTTCTCACTCACATTATTGAAGATTGTCAGTGTAGGGCTGTGTTCATCTCAGATATCCTCAGGACTTTCTCAGCTGTTAGCTATGGTAACTTATCTGAAATTTGAAATCTGTCTTCTTAGCTGTCAGTCAATGATCAGCATTTTAAAGCTGAAAGATAGTTATTTAAAAATAACATTTTTCATATATTCTCCTAAACGTTTCCTTTGGTACTTTGCTGCTAGTGAGATAATGAGATGATATTATATAATAGACCACCTATAACTTGTACAAGGTGTGTTTTGAACAAACAAAGTGCAATAAAATATCAACAATATCAAACACTAAGCAGAATTACAAAATTAACTTCAGTATTTTAATGTTTTAATTTATACACTATCTACCTGAGAAATATTCCATAATTTATTTTTGTGGTTTCCAAGAGACAAGTATAGATTTTTAACTAGTTTTTTTTCTGGTATTATTATGAAAATCACTTGAAGGGAAAATATTAGAAAGAGTCTAGTACTTTAATCAGAAAGATAGAAACTTTTCAAAAAAAACCTGACAATACAGTATTGGCTTTATTCTTTTCAGAAAATCATTTCCTGATGCTTAAATTTCCCCTAAATATACACCTGAAAACCAAGAAAGTAACATCAGCCTCCTTCTATAGTTATTTGGATCAGGTTTTTCATTACTCTACAGAACCTTTGAAGCAAGAGGAAATTGTGCCCTATTGGTGACCTCTGTGTTTGGGTAAATTACCTTCTTTATATGTGACCTCTCAAATATGCATATAAATAGGAATGTGCATGAACTTAAGAAGACATTATTGGCACTCTGTGTTTTTCATACAAGGTATGTGTGCCTGAGGCAAAACATCTAGCTGTATTGCATACTAAAGTTAATAGAATTTTATGAAATATTTTCATGACATGGCTTTAAATATTTTTTTCAATATAGTAGGGAAATACTTCTGCCCATTTAAGTATTTCTTTCTGAAACAGAGCCAGCATCTGGCATTTAGCTTGCAACATGAATCCTGTCTCTGTCCAGATGTCTCTTTTGGTGATTGCTATTCAATTTTGATTAGCATGTACTTTTCTGATTTGAGTCAGGATGTTATCCATGATCAGGAATCCAAGCTTTCACAATCTGTGTTTTTATCAGTTCTTAAAGAATCGATAACACAATACCCAATTCCCAGCAAAACAAACAACAAATAATTGACAAAAATTCTTAATGCCCAGTTTGGTTTTATAGTAATGCTGGGATGTCTTACAAAATCAAGATATTCAAAAAGGCAACACATTGTATATCACACATCTTCAAAAAAAACTTAGTCTTCCCTTTATCTAAGCATGTTGCATACAAATCAGAAAAGATCAAAAAGTAAATCTTCAAGTGATTTCAATATTTTTGTAAAATCCTATAAAGGTTTAGTTTAACATTGTATTTTCTGAGTAAATATATATAAAGAAAATCACATTACTAAATATTGTACTAATGAAAGTTTCTCATGAACATCACATCAATTTTTCTTTTATAAGTTTGATGCCAAATATTTTTGAAGGAGTTAGAGAAAGGACTGAAGGAGCTGAAGGGCTTTGCAACCCCATAGGAAGAACAACAATACCAACTAATCAGAAGCCCCCCGCCTCCGCCAGAACTGCCAGAATCAAAACCACCAACCAAAGAGTATGCATGGAGTGACCTATGAGTCCAGCTGCATATGTACCAGAGGATGGCCTTGTCGGGCATCAGTGGGAGGAGAGGCCCTTGGTCCTATGAAGGCTCTCTGCTCCAGCATAGGAGAATGCCAGGGCAGGGATGTGGGAGTAGGTGGGTAGGTGGGGAACACACTCATAGAAACAGGGGGAGGGGTATGGAATAGAGGATTTCCAGAGGAGAAACCAGGAAAGGCAATAATATTTGAAATGTAAATAAAGAAAATATCCAATAAAAGAAAGGAAAAATATTGTAATTCTTGTCAAATGCCCATAGTTAGAGACATCATAGGGTTCAGTATAGAACTGGCTATTGTTGCATTGTTAAAGGTTGCTTTCAAAGTGCTTTCTAAGTCTTTATGTTATACCCATCAACAAAGCCACTCTTAACCTTGGTCAGAAAACTTTTTTTTCTTTTGCTCTGGGCAGCAGTTAATGGAGAGGTATATGTATAACTGATAAAAGCACTGAGAATAAGAGACTGAATTTTTAGTATCTCTATCAGCAAATCCTCTGCCCCTACCATTTACATTCAGGGAACATTATAGAAGAGGAAGCATAAAAAGTGGAAGGGCAGGAAGATGCAGAGGGATGCTCTAACAAGACTGCTTTACTGACATGCCATCCCAATCACACTCCAGAAATTCCAAGAGCTGTAGTTATCAATACAAATCTTTCACAATACCAAACCAGCGAAAAATCTGTTATAGATGGGCATATTCCAGGTTTGAACCTTTGCTAAGAAGCTAATGACAGTTTAGAGTTACTTTTGTTGGCAGGGGTGTCATTGTCTTGTGGATTTGGGCACTGATAGGAACCTCATACTATTCTGTCCCACATCCATGCACACATGGACAGCACTAATCAGATCCAATGGATGGCCAAAGTAAAAATGCACATAAGCTGCTAAAAGAAGATAAATAATAGTAAATGATTAAACTCACATCTTTTTTGATGATGAAAATTTTTTATCATTATTTTTTAATCTTTATGTTTTTTACAGTCCAGTCATTATTCCTCTCTTGGTCTGCTCTCTGACCTGTTCCTCATCCCATTCTTCCTCCCTTGTCTCCAAGAGGATGTTCCAACCTCTCCACCCTACACTGCCAGACCTTCCCACTTCCTAAGGCCTCAAATCTCTCTCTAGGGTTAGGTGCATCTTCTCTGACTGAGGCCAGATCGAGCAGTCCTCTGCTATATATGTGTCAGGGACTTCATATCAGCTGGTAAACACACATGTTTTAGTCATATTTTTTTTAACTTATATTGTGTCTCCTAGTTTCTCTGGATTTGCAAGAGATTGAGATTGTGTACTGAAGGACAATTTGATGGTTCTAGGACCACAATCATTTCTACACAGTAATTTTTATAATGAAAATTTATTTATTACCTCAATCACTAAAAATTTTTTGTGTTGTAAAGTTTCCTTAGTATCTATTCTTTCTATGATTCTATTATGATTATAATGTTTTAATAGGAAGAGAAATAGATGAGTTATATTTTGACTTAAGTTATTGAAAGTAGATGCTCTAATAGAGATGTCAGCTTTTGTTCCCTTTATACACTCTGGGGAGAGTCCTAATAATCTTCTTTAGGTAATTATAATTATTTTAAGGCCTAGATATATATGCTGACTTAGATACCAAATTACAAATGTGCTGTCTGTTTCCAAGGGCTTCTGGGAATTCTGCTAGACAGAAATAAATCTTAGGAGTTGTTTCCTATGAGCAGGTTCCTGTGCTGGTGCTGAGCTATACAAAGCTCCTACTTCCTCTAGTGGCTGAGCCTGTTGATTACAAAATGAGATAACATTTCTCTTGGATTATTAACTATTAGTTAAGTTATGGGGAAAATGCATGTGCATGGATTAACTAAAATTATCCTCTTATTGTTAAACTATTTTTTTAATAGCTGCATAAGATTCTACAAAAGTGTAGATGAGAGATGGTTGTTGGTTGTTAAATGAAGAACTGGAGTACTTGCTGTGCTTGCAGAAGACCTGGGCTCCATTTCCAGCACAGGAGATCACAACTGCACAAATTCCAGTCTCAGAGATCTGATACCCTCTTATGTCTTCCCCAGAAGTCAAACACACAAGTTGTATGCATACACACATAATACATACACATACACACATACATACACACACATAATACATACATACACACAAATACATACACACACATACATATACACATATACATACATACATACATACATACATACATACATACATACATGCAGGCGAAACACACACAAAAACAACTAAATATTTTTTAAATGTTAAAAGTAATATGATCCTAAAACTTTCCATCTGATATAAAATCCAGAATTTAAAGCCATTTTTCTTCTCCAGTTCAGTTGCCTAAGATGTGTTTGGAATTCATCCCTGTAGTGTCCTGGGAAGAGTTTGGTTCCAAAATGCACTAAACTTGTGTTTGTTAAGGAAACAGTTAGCTTACCAGATTAAGTCATGATAAGTAACTCAATGTGGCGCTAAGACACAAATGACAAATAGCTCAAAATAACTTAATTAAGATTTCAAGAAAACACAGCTGCGTATATTAAAACTAACGAATTGCCAAAATGGCATTTAAAAAATGAGACAAGTGGAGATTGTTAAAAAATGGGGTGATGAGAGTCAACTAGACACTTGAGAGGAAATGGCAGAGAAGACAGATTCTTGTTTCCCAACCTTCACAAACACTAGATTCCAACTTGATTAAAGTCTTAAATGCAAAAGACTAAAACCATATGCAAACTAGAAAACTTTGCTGAAAAGTATGCCAAAGTCTAAAATGAGAGAGGTTTACTACAGTGCTGCAGACTTGAATGTTTAGAAAGGTCTGCTGCTTTTATTCTAGCAAATAGTGCAGGAAGACAAAAGTCAAGGGTGAGATTAATTCTGCAAAGAGGAAAGCAAAGATTAAAAAGTAACAGTAAAAAATAAAATATGAAGTGGCTCAAAATGAGAATTACAGATTCAAACCAAAGAGGAAATATTAAAAGTTAATTTCTAAAAAAAAAATCAGTAATCCTTAGAATCCCACTATTTCACTGTATAAATCGATACATAGATACATAGATTTCCAACTAGTTTTGTTTTCTTTATAAAATGTGAAACACATTCCAATTTAAAATGACTAAGAAATATGAATGTTTATTCACCTAAATTTGTGTAGGAGTTATTTTCAATATCAAGGTCACTAAATAGAAAATCATTTTCCATTGTTAGTGAAAGTGAGGACAAAGGAGTATTCAAGGGCAAGTCAAGTTAATGAAGGAATAAATAGTTTCCATTTTCAACTTAATGAGGGAATAAATTGTTCCAACTTTCAAGTTAATGAGGAAATAAATTGTTTTAATAGTTCTTAATCACAGAAAATTGTGGCTTGTAAAATAAGAATTTTAAAGACACAGTGACATAGAACCATGTCCCCTACAAATTACAAGATAAAACAGTAATAAGGTGGGCATAAAGTCATACTAGTGTGCCTTTGTCTAATGCTGCTATAACCATAGACTAGGTAATTTATAAAAAATACAATTTCATTATGTCACACACTGGGGAGGCTATTCTGTCTAAGAAGATGCTGGAGAGTCAGACTGTAGCAAGTGCTCAGCAGCCCACACACTGAAGGCAGCGTGTCCTGGAGATCAGATACAGGACGTGGAAAAGCACATGCTGCTCGTAGCTTTTCTGTTAAGTCTTTTTATAATGCTATTAACAGGCCCATGAAGACAGAGTCCTCAGGAACCTAGCGCTTCTTGCAAAACCTTAGATCTCACTACTGTTATATTAGGATGTGTTTCAAAGTCATGGATTTGAGCTTTCAAGGCACATTCAAAACAGAGCAAATATATGATTCTATTTAGAGGATATATAAAAGTTTATAGACAATGTAAGACAGTGCAGTAATAAATAGACTTTCCTATTAGATATTTGGTATATATATATATATATATATATATATATATATATATATATATATTTAACTATGCATTTATGTATATATGTACATACATATATATATAGTATGTGTACACATGTACATTGTATGTATGAATACACACATATAGATATTAGGTATACAGATATAAGCTACATTTTCTTCTCATCAGATCTATGTTTTTCTCATTTCCTTTCATAATCAGTTTACAAGTACATAAATTAACCATTAACTTCTTTTGCATGTTTCACATCACCAAACTCAAGTATATTGTGTAAACTCTGAAATTGACTGACTTGTGGTAAAATCACTAGAATAGTCTTTATGACGTTTACAGAATTGCTGGAATTTAGGCTCAAAATACATTCAGTTCAGGAATGGTGAGTGTTTTACATTCATGAACAGCACAGAGCTCTTATTGTCTGGATAAGCATGAGAAAGGATAAGCGTCCTATGGTTAGGCAAGTCAGCCCTTCTCACTGCATAGCAGCAGATGTTACTGCACATAAAAACTGAGTCCTAATCTGTTGCCAGTTCCAGCACAGGATGTTTCATCTGATACTCTGTCATAGCCGGCTGATTAACAATAGTCTTGTTTCTCCCATAAAGACAAAATCTCCCCCAGCCCATGGCTTCGATAGTAATAAATAAGATCTCAATATACACATTTGGTTCACCCTTGCCCATTAAGGGTTGTACTTCATCAAATAACATCTTATCCTTTTGTAAAGTGTGGTATATATGGAAAGAACAATTAGGAAGTGGGGAAATACGTGAACCATGCCAACTGTTCTCTCTTCTTGATGGATTTATCCTTTTTATTAAGGTTTCACCTAAAAGAATTGTTTTAATTCAGAAAAAATAATACTTTTGTTAGTTATGTTGATTTATTTTGAAACAGAAACTTAATACATAGACTGTTTTATATGCATACCTAAATTATATTAAAATATGGTTCTTTTCACTAAAAAAGAAAAATTCATATATAATGTTAAATTGCTCATTATATTGAATGTATTGTACATGTAACTAAATAAAATTTTGTAATTTAGACTCTCTTTCCATGAAATAAAGTGTAGATGTGGTTTAAGAGAGTAATTTACATAAAATTATGTCTACACCAAAGCTAAGCCTGTATACTCATCTGAGTAGAAACAAACAAACAACAAAAGCCTTACTGCTAGACAATTAACTGATTTTTTTATTAAGACCTATTTTACTAAGAATTTTATATATAATTTCAGTAGTAACAATATTTCCATCTCATTATTTTCTCTCTCTCTATCTACCTAGAAACAGATGATATATTAAGATAGAGAGATACAAAGTAGGATGGTAAATATATAGAGGTTTGTTGATATATGAATAAAGATAAAGAATTGTACATACTTAGATAATGATATAAACATATAAACAGATGATATATGACAGATGATAGATAGATAGATAGATAGATAGATAGATAGATAGATAGATAAAAGATAATGCATTGATAGATGAAAAATAGATCTGGATCTATACCTTTTACAATAGATTGTGTTTTTCATGTATGTTCTAATTTCAGTATCTCCAGATATTGAAGATATCTCCAGATTCTCCCAGATCCTTTCAGTTTTCCTCAGCTCCCCATTAACTCAAATTCATACCTTTTCTTTACATCTGCTGTAAAATACAAATAGGCATCTAAAACAATGATTAATAACAATAATAATAATAATAATAACAACAACAACAACACTAAATAGATGAAGAATCAGAACAGGGTAAAACAAGCAAACAAGAAAAAGGAAAAGCATAGAAAACATAGACACTGAGATACATTGGTTTGCACATTCAGGAATCCCATATAAACAAACCATAATACATAATTCAGAAACCATAACATATAAGCAAGTGGTCTGTAAGGAGAAAATTATGCCCTGGCAAAGCACTATGAACAATAAAAACAATAACAACAGCAATATAACTTTTAAATACCATTGAGTTCATTTTCTCTTGGTCATCTACTTCTGGGTCTGGACCATGGAGCCTGCCCATAAAAGTGGTTTGTAGTCTCTGTGAAACGCCATTGGATAAAACAAATTTTGCAAGTGATTAACCATTGGATAACCTATGTAGGTTAAGGATAGATTCAGTAGTGTACTTCCTTCTCAGCACTGGTAACCCTTCAGGTTTCGACCAAGCAATTGTTGCAGAAGATCTGTATATGATTCCCTGAACCCACAATTATGACTTGCATACATGTGTCACTCCAATTCTAGGGGATCTGTTACTCTCCTCTCACCTCTGCAGGCACCATGGTCACATCTGCTCATACATACATGAAAAACAGCATAAATAGAATAATAAATAAGTAAATGAAAAGTCAACATAGAAGAAACCAAAATTAGACGCATGGTGAGACTATGACTCAAAATTAAAAAGAATAAAGGTTTAGGATTCACAAGGCAAGCTTTATTTATTTACTGTTTAGTAAACAATGCTTGAAAAGAGAAATAATCAATGTGTGACCAATTTTTGTTCACTTGAAGAGTTGAACCAGTGGTTTTAGGATAATGGTTTAGAGGGAAATTTAGTCTACAGAATTGTCAGGATGGGAAAATAGTGATGTGAATTACTAGCCTCAGATCTGAGGTTGAAATCCCAATATAAATAGCATATAGAATGGATGTCTGACAATTGTGATATAGAACAGTGGATTGTAAATATTTCTAATAAATTCTAAACGTTGTGTTAGTGTACACAACATTCTCCTTATATGTCAAAGCAGCATAGTTCATATTATTTATTTTGAAATATAAAACAATCAAAATTGTATTCTTGGAGATGGAGGAATCTTTGATGTTGTCTTTAATTTTTACAATCTATTGTAACTTTTCCAAGTCTACGTTGTTCTCACAAACACTTGGTTCTATATTGTAAGAATGGATGAATTCATTATTTTCAATCAAAATCACTTGATGATTATTCTTTATTTCTTGACAAGAGATTTTTCTTCTAAATTAAAAAAATAATTATGAAATTTTATTGTATAATCTATCTGGTTTCAAATTGCTGGTAGTCAAGTGAATGTCCTGAAATCTTGGAGGTACTTATTGTTTGTTCTTTTGGCCAGGTGGTAAGAAGGGAACATTAGAAACTTTGCAGAAATGGAAATTCATATAGAGTGTGCTACAGCCTTTGATATTTTACTCATGCAGCATTCAGAAAACACTAAAACGTAACAGCTAAATAAGTATCATACAAAGCGTGTTTCCTGAAGGATAAGTAAGTATAAAGTGTCTGAGGGACCTTGGGGTTCTGGATTTGTTGAGACTGCTAATCATCCTATGTGGTAGCCCTCTTCAGCTTCTTCCATTCTTTCCCTAATTCAACCACAGTGGTCCCTGAATTCACTCCATTGGTTGAGTGTAAGCATCTGCCTCTGTGTCAGTAAGCTGAGATCTCTCAAACACTGAACCACTAACCAGACAGCATACACTTGCTGGACACATGTACAGCAGAGGTCTCCCTGGTCTGGTGTCAGTGAGAGAAGATGCACCTAACCCTTGCTTGAGGTCTCAGGGAGTGGGGAGGCTTGGCTGGGAGATGGGGTTGGAATATCCTTTTGGAGATGGGGAAGGAGGAATGGGATGAGGAACTGGGATGAGGATAATGATTGGAGTGTAAAAAAAAAAAATGTAGAAAAAACTATATCAAAGAAAGGAACAATTTGCCAATCCAATATCAGTAATGAATTTTACCATAGTAATTATGAAGAATTATTTTCAATATCATGAATAAAATGAAGTAAAATGACATGTTTGCCCTTTGGGACATTGAATAAATGTCTGTTTTTAAGCAATTATTTCAATTGACTTCCCAAATGCACACATATGCTTTTTAAAGACAGGAAGAGAGAGAGAGAGAGAGAGAGAGAGAGAGAGAGAGAGAGAGAGAGAGAGAGAGAATGTAACAGTTTTTTTCATTGTATCCTACAGACATTGTTCCCTAACTCTATTCCCATTTATTCTTGTTTACATTACTGAATCCATTCATAAATTTTTGCAACACTCTAAAGTTGACTTTGGCACATACCCTTCAATGTTGGTTTTTCTTTTTTTTCCAATGTCTGCAAAGCCATCTGGAAATTGAGAAAACCCACAGACTTGTGGGGACTTTCTGGTTTATGAAATTAGGAATGTCCACAGTGAGAAATTATAAGTCAACTTTATGAGTAAAAAAAAAAAAATCTCAGCTATTTTGCCAATTTACCAAATTTTAAGTATTATTCATTTCTGCGCCAATTCTTCATTTTATTTAGTGTTGGTCCAATTACCTGAATGTGCTAGCATACTTCACATAAAATTACAAATGTGTGAATGAAGTGAAATATTGACATACATAAGTGATGTGTTTGTTTTAAAGTTACAGACAAACCACAGTCAACCAATAACTCTGCTGGGC
The DNA here is from genome assembly GCF_008632895.1 of Mastomys coucha. Classification (NCBI taxonomy): domain Eukaryota; kingdom Metazoa; phylum Chordata; class Mammalia; order Rodentia; family Muridae; genus Mastomys; species Mastomys coucha. The sequence goes on from NW_022196894.1 coordinate 83,533,653, forward strand.
AATAACATGTTAAATTCTCATCTTTTCAACCAACCAAATATTTCCTCTTACATTAATATTTGCACTCTAGTCCCCAAAGAACAGTTTAGCTTTAGTTGTTTTTTGCCTGTTTCTAATTCTAGATGTAGATAGGTCTTACCCAGCTCACCCTCCAGTACTTAGATAATTAATTGTAGCTCCCAGGCTGCATACCCTAATCTTGACTCTTCATATTCAGACATTCCATCCTTGCTCTGATGATATGCACCCTTGTCCTTTCTTCTTATTTTGTCCCCACCACAGGCCCCTTACCTCACCAACTTCATCCTCCTCTAGATGACTTTTCTTCCAAGCACTCAAACAACATCAGTGGATCGAGAATCCAGAACCTCTGGCTATTTGCATTTGAGTCAACATCAGTTGTGCATATAAATTCAGTCAGCCAAATCACTGACATCACAGCACCAGGTCTAACATAGATTCCCACCATTCTCTTGGAATCATGAGTCCAAATACTCATTATCATATTTTTTCAAGTCAACATTCAGCGTTAACACTGGACTTAGCTGAGTTTCATTGACACAGAGGATTGGAGAACACGTGTTTCACTGTTTGGGAAATTAAAATGTGTCTGTTTTCAGTGGACCAAAGTGTGACTCTTTCAGGGAAAACATGATCACTTTAGCTGTTTTTTGTTTTGTTTCGATTTTGAACATAAGATAGTTTTCCTTATAATAAAATGTATAAAGCTAGCAGGTCTGGGACATAGTTTGGAAAGTAAATACTGCATTTTTTGAGCTTGTTCATAGTAAGTGTAATTATTCTCCTAGTTGGAAAGAGACTCATGTTCTTTGTGATGCTATGGTATTTAACAGAGAGAAGGTATCTCCTACAGCCCCCGTTTATCTGCCAAATGTCTTATCTTTTCTACACTTTTACTACATTGTGCTCTAATGATAAGCTTTGTCTTGTTATTGTTTTGTATTGAATAAGGCATCTTATAATATGAACACATTAACTAATCATTTTGTGGGAACCACAGAATTAATATGCTATTGACAAAAATATCCCAGTTAAATTATATGAATTAAATGTATTTTATCAATTTTGAGATATGAAGTAATGAAGCTTGTTGCAATTAATGTCCTGTGATACTCATTCTTAATCTAAATGCCAACTAGAAGCAACTGATTCTTTTTATTTGTCATTTAAAACTGTTTATTTCCTTTTGACATAGCTTTCTTCTGATAATCAAGGACTAAAATGGAAAGTCTGGCATTCATATAAAATTATATATAAATATTTTATTAATTTATTTATTTATCTATTTTACATACCAAATTGCAGCTTCCCTTCCTCACCCTCTCCCCACACAGACCTTCCACCTATCCCCCATTCTCTTCTCTGCCAAGGCGAAGGAATCCCCTGGGTTTCAAAACACCCTACTATACCAGGTCACTGTAGGACTGGGGCATTCTTTCACACTGAGGCCAGACAAGGCAGCCCAGTTAGAACAGGATCCATAGTCAGACCATAGAGTCAGGGGCAACCTGCTTCCTACCCTCTCCACTTGTTAGAGGAGCCACATAAAGACCAACTGAACATTTGTTGCATATGTGCAGGAGGCCTAGGTTTACCCAATGTTTGCTCTTTGGTTGATGGTTTAGTGTTGAGGAGCCCCCAAAGATCCTGTTTAGTTGACTTTGTTGATCTTCCTGTGGAGTCCTTATCTCCTTTGGGTCTCTCAATCCTTCCCCTAGCTCTTCCACAAGACTCCCTGAACACTTTCTAATACTTGACTGTGGGACTTTGTATCTGTTTCCATTGGCTGTTGGATGAAGCCTCACAAAGGAAAGTTATTCTGTATTCCTCTCTGCAAGCATAACAGAGTATCATAGTGTCAGAGATTGGTTCTAGCCCATGCGATGGGCTTCAGGTTTAGCTACTCATTGGTTGGCCATTCTCTCTTTGTGCTCTATCTTTGTCCCAGCACTCCTTGTAGGCAGGACACATTTTGGGTCAAAGGTTTTTTGGTGTTGTTGTTGTATTTATCCCTCTATTGAGAGTCCTGCCTTGAGTATAAGAGGTGGCCACTTCGAGCTCAGAATCTCCCACTGCTAGGAACCTCGGATAGAGTCACCCCCATAGACTCACTAGAGACTCCCCTGCCTGAAGTCTCTAACATGTCCTAGAGATGCCTTTCTATTCCCCCCCTCCGATTTCTGTTCTCTCTGCCCTGCTCTCAAGACATGTGATTGCCCTGCCCCCCCCCCCCCGTGCACCTGGCATTACCCTTCCCAGTTCCCTTCCTCCCTCCATCTTGAATGACTATTTAATTTCACCTTCTCTGTGAGATCTAAGCACACTCCTGTGATCCTCCTTGTTATTTGGATTGTTTGGGTCTGTTGATTGTAGCATGGATATCCAGCACTTTATGAATAATATGCACTTGTAAGTGAATACATGCCATGCGTGTCATTTTAGGTCTAGGTTACCTTACACAGGATAATATTTTCTAGTACCACCCGTTTTCCTGCAAATTTCATGTTTTCCTTGTTTTTAATAGCTGAGTACTATTGCATTGTATAAATTAACCGCATTTTCATTATCCATTATTCAATTGAGGTACATCTGTTTTTTTTTTTTTTCCAGTTTCTAACTATTACAAAAAAAAGCTGCTACGGACATAGTTGAGCAAGTCTTCTTGTGGCACAGTGAAGCATCTTTTGGGTATATGTCTAAAAGTGGTAGAGCTGGATCTTGGGGTAGAACTAGTTCTATTTTCTGAGAAACCACCAAATTGATTTCCAGAGTTTGTTTACAAGTTTGTACAGTAATGGAGTGTTCCCCTTGCCCCACATCCTCACCTGCATGCTCTCACTTGAGTTTTTGATCCTGGTCATTCTGATTGGTGTAAGTTGGAATCTCAGAGTTGTTTTGATTTACATTTCCCTGATGACAAAGGATGTTGAATACTTCTTTAAGGGTTTCTCACTTACTAGAAGTTCCTCTTTTGAGAGTTACCTGTTTAGTTCTATACACCATTTTTAAAATGAGTTATTTATTTGTTGGTGTCTAACTTCTTGAACTCTTTATATATCTTGGATATTAGCATTCTGTTTTATGTAGGGTTGGTGAATATATTTTCCTATTATGTAGGCTGCTATTTTGTCTTATTGATGGTCCTATGCGTTAAAGAAGTTTTTGAGATTTATGAGGTCTCATTTATTAATTATAGGCTGTACCAAAATGTGTTCAAGACTATTACCCACATTCTGTTCTATTATATTTATTGTATCCTATTTTGAAGGCTTTGATGAACTTGCACTTGAGCTTTGCACAAGGTGATGACTATGGATCTACTTGCATTCTTCTACTTGCAGACGTTCATCAAGTTAGACCAGGATCATTGTGTGGCTTTGGCCTCTTCGTCAAAAATCCCATGTCCATATGTGTGTGTGGGTTTATTTCTGGATTTTTGATTTGATTCTGCTTATTAACCTGTTTGATTCTATACCAATAACATGCAGTTTTTATTATCATTGCTCTGTAGTGCAGCTTGAAATCAGAAATGGTGATATCTCCTCCAGAACTTCATTTATTGTACACGATTTTTTTTTTTTTGCTATTGTATGGTTTTTGTTTCACCATATGAAGGTTAGAACTTTTCTTTCAAAGTCTGTAATAATTGTGTTGGAATTTTGATAGAGATTGTATTAAATTTATAGATTCCACTTTGATAGCTGGCCATTTTTACTATGCCAATCTTAGTGATCGAAGAACATGGGAAATCTATCTTCTTATATATTCTTTAATTTCTTTCTTCAAAGACTTATAATTCTTTCCTTTGTTTGGTTAGAATTACATCAAGATATTTTATATTATTTGTGGCTATTGTGAAGGGTGTGGTTTCCCTACTTCCTTTATGAGACCATTTTTCATTTGTATAAAGAAGGGCAAATGATTTCTTTCTTTGAGATAATTTTATATCCAGGCACTTTGTTGTAGGCAGTTATTAAAATCTATGAGTTCTCTGATCATGACAGTCAGAGGGTGGATGGGAAGGAGGATGAATTCTGGACTTTAAAAATAGATTAAAAAATAAATAAAAGAGTTCTCTTATAGAAATTTTTGGTTACTTATAACTAATAACATAATCTGTGAATAAAAACAAATTGACTTCTTCCTTTCCAGTTTGTATCCCCTTGATCATATTTAGTTATCTTATTGTTCAAACTAGGACTTTAACTACGGTGTTAAGGGATACTATGTTGAGGGATAAGAGAGAGTAGAAAGCTGTGTCTTGTTTCTTATTTTAGGAAACTGCTTAAAGTTTTTATCCATTTAATTTAATGGTGACCATTGTCTTGCTGTATACTGCCTTTATCTTGTTTAGGTATGGTTTTACATCCTTTACCTCTCCAATCCTTTTATCATGAGGTGGTGTTGTATTTGGTCAAAGGCTTTTTCAGCATCTAATGAGGTGATCATGTGGTTTTATTTTTTTCAATTTTTAACATAGTAGATTACATTGATATATTTTCATATATTAAACCACCCTTTTATCCCTGTGATGAACCCTATTAGATCCTAGTGGATGATGTCACTGATGTGTTCTTGAATTCATTTTGTGAGTATTTTATTGAATATTATTACATCAGTGTTAGTAGGGGAAATTGTTCTGAAATTCTCTTAACTTTTCTTTCTAGTATCCCCTGTAGGACTGGATTAATGGAAAGACATTGTTTAAATTTTGTCTTGGAATATCTTGTTTTCTCCATCTATAGGGGTTGAAATTTTTGCTAGGTTTAGTAGTCTGGGCTGACGTGTATGGTCTCTTACAGTCTGCAAGACTTCTGCCCAGGTGCTTGTAGCTTCTACATTCTGTTGAGAAGTCAGGTATAATGCTGATAGGTCTGCTTTTGTACATTACTTGGCCTTTTTCCCTTGTAGGTTTTCATAACTCTTTCTTTGCTTTATACGTGTTCTTTTGTTTATTATGTGACAGGAGGATTTTCTTATCTGGTCCAATCTATTTGGTGTTCTGTAAGCATCTTGTATATTTATAGGCATTACTTTCTTTAGGTTAGGTTATTTTCTTCTGTGATTTTGTTGAAAACAGTTTCCTGGCCTTTGAGCTAGGCATCTTTTTCTATTCCTATTTTATTTTAGGTTTGGTTTCTTTATGGTTTCCCAAATTTCCTGGATGTTTTGTGTTAGAAACATTTTAGATTTGACCTTTTCTTTGACCAATGTGAAGATTTCTTCTGTCATATCTTTAATACCCAGGATTCACTCTTCCATCTCTTGTATTCTGTCATTGATACTTAATCTGTGTTTGCTGTTTTCTTTCCTATTTCCTATATTTTTCATCCTCAGGATTGCTTCAGTTTATCTTTTCTTTATTGCTTCTATTTCCACTTTCAGGACTTGAACAGTTTTAGTCATTTACTTCACCTGTTTGCTTGTATTTTTTCTGTATTTATATATATTTATTCATTTCTTCTTTAAAGTCCTCTGCTTGTTTGATCATATTTTCCTGTATTTCTTCAAGGGATTTTTAAAATCTCCTCTATCATCTTCATAAGATTCCATTTAATGACATTTTCCTGTGCTCTGGATACTTTAGGATTTCCTTGGCTTGCTGTAGTAGGATGGCTGGGTTCTGGTGGTATTATATCACACTGTTTTTTGTTGATTGCATTCTGATGTTGGTCTTTAGCCATAGGATTCTTCCTGATGTTGGCAGACCTATTTGTCCCTGATGATACCATTCATCTGAGACTGCGGGTAGAGCTGGTAATCCCTGATGATAGCAGACCTCTGGGATTGCAGGTAGGGCTAGTTGTCCCAGTGACATAGTCTTCAAGGGATGCAGTCAGAGCTGGAAGTGCCTGATGGCTTCAGGCCCATTGTTCCTGGTGGCAGGAGACCTCCAGAGATAGAGGCAGAACTGTGTCCTGGGGAACTGAGGGCATATATAAAGTTTTTAATTTATTATTTATTTATGGTACAACCTGACTACAGTTTTCCCTCCTTCCTCTCCTCCAAGTTCTTCTCAATTTCCAGATCCTGACTTTCTGCATCCACTCCTCCTCCCTTTCTCTTCCAGGTATTAACTAGTCTTTGCATATTGTCTTAGTTAGGGTTTTACTGCTGTGAACAGACACCATGACAAAAGCAACTCTTGTAAGGACAACATTTGATTGGGGCTGGCTTATAGGTTCAGAGGTTCAGTCCATTATTATCACTGCAGGAACATGGTACCATCTAGGTAGGCATGGTACATGAGAAGCTGAAAGTTGTACATCCTTATCTGAAGGTTGCTAGCTGAATACTGACTTCCAGGCAGCTAGGATGAGGGTCTTATAGCCCACACCCACAGTAACACACCTACTCCAACAGGGCCACACCCTCTAATAGTGCTACTCCCTGGGTAGAACAAATATAAACCATCACACATATCAAGTTACAGTAAGGCTAGGAGCATCTTATCCTTTTGAACCTAGACAAGGCAGTCCACTGGGGGTGAGAGTAGAGGTGGCGGATAGTCCCAAAGGCAGACAACAGAGTCAGAGACAGCCACTGTTCATGCTGTTAGGCATCCCATGAAGACCAAGCTGCCCAACTGCTATATATTTTCAGAGGGCCTAGGTCAGACCCAAGCAGGCTTCTTAATTGCCAGTTCAGTCTGCATAAGACCCAATAAGCTCTGCTTAGTTGACTCTATGAATTTTCTTATGTTATCCTTGACCCCTCTGGCTCCTGCAATCAGTCCTCATTTTCTTCTGCAGGATTCCCAAACTAAATCTAGTATCTGGATGAGGGTCTTCACATCTGTTTCCATCAATGAAGCAACTGATTCTTAAAGATTGTCAATGGGATATTTGACTACACTCTCTTTCCTTTTTGAGAGAGCTGCTTCATTTTGGTGAGCTGTTTTTCTACATGTATGTTCACTTTCTCCTTTTTGTTCTCTCCAGTAATTATTGGAAAATGTGGTTAAGAATAATCACCGTTGATAATGAGTAGTCTTGAAATTTTTTTTAAAAAAAATATTCACTGAGAAGAATTGGATTATATTTGGATAAGAATGGTTGATTTTGGCTTCAGGAAATGGGTTACTTGGTGAAAGTTTGATACATAAGTGTAAAGACCTGAGTGCAGTCCAACAGAACTGATAAAAAAAAATTATCAGCATTGGCTTGAAAAACCAGTTTGGGTACCAGGGTTGGTAAAATTGGAAGCTGCGTAGAGCTTGATGGGCAGCTAGCAGAATAAAATTGGTATTTTTCCCAACTCCGTGTTGCAATCTTAAAGAATAAGAGAGAGAGAGCGACACACATATGGACATGCACCAGCATACTCATATGCACACATGAATGTTTATGTGGACAAACTCACACACACCCATACCACACGAACTGATTATTCTCTACTGGACTCTGATTGCCCTTACCACCAACTAAATGAGAATGTGAGAATCTGGTTAGCCAATCCATTCCATGCAGTCAATGAATGTGATAGTTTTCTTTCTATTTGAGCCATTAACATAGCTACAAATTCAGGTTCTTGGTCCCTAAGCTTTCACCTTCTGCTGCTGATGAAAATTAATGATAGTTGTCTGCAAGGGAACATTGATGAAAAGTTCTTCTTTTAAAATGTTCTGAAACTATAGGCAATCAATTATTTTCTCTAAATCCTGAGAGATTTTACTCACAGACACACATAACTGTGGTGCAATTACACCTCTTACCACTTACCTCGGAGTCACAGAAGATTTATCAAAGGTTTTATCCATTCTTCACAAACTAGGGGAAAATATTTCACTTCCATCCCATGCAACTATACAGTTTTAAAGTAAAATTTTTAAATTAACCTTGAACTTTAAAAAGAACTAATATTTGCTTATGCGCAGCAATAGGTATAAGTGCAATGTTGAGATATACTCAGATATATTTACTTCATATATTATAACTGCTATCCTTCATGATGACTTTTAAAATTTGTTTAAATAAGCTTGTACAATTTTAACATTTTTAGCTTTCTTATTTTTTTACGTGTACATCCTTATACAATGCAAAGTGCTCATCTGTTGAATATAAAAGAATTCATATTTATCTGCTGTTGGACAGAAAAATTACATTAAGGTTAACTAAGAGAACAGTAATTTGGTCGTGGCTGAAGGAACTAGCCCTTTTAGAGTTGAATGTGTGACAGAAGAAGACTGGTGTGTAAGAGTGAGGAAAAAGGTAGAGAAGTAGTGCTAATCTTATCAAAAAAGAAGGGAGTTGGTCCTAATGTTGTCATGGTGTGAAAAGGAAGCGAAGCCTCTGCTGTTACATCATGCGATAAAATGTGGGAAAGGAAAGTCACTTTGTAGTAGTTCATGAAATATTTTTCGGCTCCTACAAAGAGTCTCCTTAACTGCTCCACCCTAACCTTCTCATTGCTACCCATGGTAATTTTCCACATTGCTGGACATGACAGCATGTGCCTAATGCCTGTGATTGACACTCTAGAATTCTACCAACCACTGCAGATTCTCATGAAAAAAAAATATGGAAGGAGTGTAGCCAGTTCTTCTTAGACTCACTTGCCTGTTTTTATTTTTTTGTCTTTATCAAACACTCAGATTACTGTTTAGTTCTGGAGAGGAGCCTTCCTTGATTTCCTGGATAGATTATATTGTATTACTAGCATGAATGTATAATGAAGTTTGTTTAATTAAGTATGGCTATATTTACTAGTTTATCATCCTGACTGCTCAGGTATCTATACTACATGATAGTTCAACATCCTTTCATCTACATTAGTAAAATTCAACGTCAGTGGGTCTATGCTAAAAGCCCAAAGTGATGTGTTAATGTGTTCAGTTCTTGCTTTGCAGTTGTAATTGATTTAAGCCAGAGAGAAACATTACAGGGTTTATATTATAAGAAAGGTTTAATGTGTTACCACAATTAATTTTTAAAATATGAGATTTTTGTTGACATGATAGTTTTTATCTTTAAGGAGATGATAAAAGTAATGATTCAACATGAACTGAATTTTTAAAGATTTATTTATTCCATTCTATTTCAAATTTTATTTCCTTGTTCTGCTTTATCCAATCAGCCATTTTTGTAAAATCTATTCCAACTAAATGATTGAGTAAACATAATAGAAGAACACTTGCATTATTTTATTAATTAATCCAATGTGTTCCAAAATATATCTGTCAATAATATATGTCTGAATGTATTTCTTAATTTTGTTGGAAACATTACCTTGCACAATGTTTTTCCTGTGGAAAACTTTTTATCCTGGGAGAATTTAATTGCATTCAGACATCTTCCAGAGATTAAAAATGTTGCAAACTAAAAGTAAATTGTGCTCAGATCCGAAAGGGTCTGGGTCAGTTTATAACACATGCATGGAAAAATGCTGTTAATTACATTTTAAAGGTGAATTTGAAGAGGTCTTTGAAACTCTGTCTGCACAAGCCAGTGTCTCCACTTGCTTTTCTGAACCATTATTTAATGGTGACTTTTCTCTACATTGTTCAATCCAGAAAATACAAGTGATGTTACAATTTAGAACTGTCTCAAGAACAGAAAATGTTCATGTGCGTGTGAGCTCATCAACTCATTCAGGGTACAGTTCACACATCCTTCCTATTGGAGGACAATCCCCACAACTTCAATGCATTTGTTGTCTGTTTCTAATTCTGACACTGACAGCTTTTCAGTCCAGGAAAGAACAAGTGACTTGTTTGAATAATAGTTTCCTTATATTTTCAGTTTTCTGTTATTAACTGCTAGATAGCTAACTAAATACCTTTCATCTGGCACCACTATGATACTTCTCCATGAATACAAACAGAATAAAGAAGACCTAAGAATGTCAAATTCCTGAACTATCACTGAATTTTTTTTCTCTTGCAAGTGTCCATATGAACATTCCAAACGTGTTTCTCTTATTTTTTTTTTTCATTCAGAGTCTGTAGACTTGGACAAAGGTTTAAGAGATTTTCTTTCAAACACTGAATTAGAAATGCTTTCTCAGTAGTTCTGTAGAAGATACAAACCTTCTTTAAGAGTCTTGTGAAAAGGCAGTTTGATTCTTCCAGTGCTTGAAATTTATTTTCTGTATAACTACTCTTCTGCTTGGACATATGATTCCTTTGTCTCCGAAATTCTCTATTTCTCATTCTTCTGCTACTCAACTCCAACAGAGGACAGTAATCAAGAGATGAAACATCTAGAGAAGATATATTTAGAGGCTGGATTAAATCTGCTATCAGACATAATAACCTTAGATCCTAGTAACCCTTAAGGGTCAAATGTTTCTACACCAAACTCTGAGATTTCATGAGGATCCTTCAGCCATCAAAAAGGCCAAATCAATTAACAGTATGACATGTTTATGTGACTGTGCATTCTAATCTAGTCATTTACCAATTCAACCAAAATTTCCCTCCATTCATATTTAATTTTCTATGAAATAGCAATAATCTATGAATGGTATGTTAATATATTACAATTATTCAATAATAAGATTAAAAATATGTATCATATCACTAATTAGGAGCTATAATATTCTACTAGTAAGCACCTTAAAATATGAAAGGAGTTTAGTTATTTGTATCTCAACCATACTTTAAAATTTTGTATAAGATAATAATGAACTATATTCATCACTACTAAAATATATTTTCTTGTGACTATTGTATATTGGAAATCCTATGTCCTTTATTATTCAAAACCAGCACTAGATTCAGGTAGTAGAATGGCCTATGTCATAGCTTCAGCTTACTTCAAAATATTGTTGCTTGAAGCCACTGAAAGTGGAATTATTTTTTTAAAAAGGCTAAAGTTACCATGCTTATGTGTTCTTTACAATATCATTTAATCCAAAAAGTCCAGAAGAATTTTAAGCTTCTATCATGTATTCAAAGAATGTTTGTCTTCATCTGACTGGCATGAGGTTAGCCAATTACTTTTTAACTTGTTACTAGAGATATTTATATAACTGGATATGAAAAAGAAGCTCTTTGGGGACCCCTGTCGGGTTTAAAAAAGGGAATATAGCTAAAAGGTATATAGTAAAGGAAAGATGAAAAATTGTAAATTAAAAGTCAGCATTGGCACCCTACAGGCAACTTTCCATTTCATGTAATGAGGCTGTGGAATTAATTATAGTTATCTAAAACTTCCTAGAGTTAGTGTCATTAACCAAACATAATTTTGGACTTCCTAACCACCTGCTGCTTGAGGGAGATGATTTGGGAAGCACAGACATTTGTGATCTCTTTGTAAGTATTCTATATAGGAAAAAAGCCTTTAAATTGAGGACTATTGTCCTATAGGCTAATTAACATCAACTCTACTAAGAACCACCTACATCTGAAACTAGCTATGCACATCACACCCTCATTAGCTTTCCCAACGAGCTCATTTCTTAGTGTAGGATTTACCTTGCAAGCCAGCTATTGAAACTTGGATGCCAGTCAAACCCCAGCTATGCAAACTATGAATTCTGGCTTTACTTATCAAGAATGTATCATCCTGATCCAATAAATTTCCAAAGGAATTCTGGGGTGAAACTCAGAGTCAGGAAAATGTTTTTCTCCCAAGATAAACAAATAGTATCATGCTAGATAGATACATTACAAATTCAGTATTATTTCATGGGAGAAGTACATATTCAGAGAATATGATTTCATATATGTTGAGTGTGCTAATGAACCAGAGGAAGTCCTCATTATAAATTTTAATTCTTGGCTTTCCAGATAGGTACGAGAAATTTGTAAAAGAAAGACTGATATCATTGTCATTGTGTATTGATTCATTCTCATGGTTTCTCTCTAATACATAATTCATATGAACCCCACATATCTTGATATTTGAGATACAAATGATGTATACATAAGGGTTAGCTGATTGCAACCAACTACTAAGATTATAAGAACTCAATTTGCTTCTGAAACTCTTTTAATTTTCTTTATTTGTATGCCAAAACTTGCGAACATGGTGAACAGAACAGATAGCTCTGTACATTAAAAAAAAAAAGTAACAGTATAGCGTTTGAACTTAACTGGAAGAAACAGTAGTGAAGATTAAAACTATTTGGCTGGAAGAGAAAGCAGAAAAGGTGTAAACAAGACCAGACTAATGATCCAAACAACAGGGTTTTTTTCCTTGATTGAAAATAGATTCTTCTCTCATATAATACATCCCAACCACAGTTCACCCTCCCTCCACTCCTCCTTATTCTCTCTACAAATCCACTATCTCCCCCAAATCTACTCTTTTTCTGTTTCACTTCAGAAATGAATAGGCCTCCAAGAGAGACCAACCAAACAGACATGAGACAGAAAGCAAGGCTGGACAAGGCAACATAATAGGAGGAAAAGAACAGAAAAAAAAAAAAAAAACAGTCTGAGGCATGTCCACTCTCACTGTTAGGAGTCCCCATACCCCAAGAGAGCTAAGCTAATAGCCATAACATACACAGACGTCTTGGTGCAGACTCATTCAGGCCCCATTCTTACCACATCAGTTTCTATGAATTTACATGAGTCAACTTAGATAATTTATTACCCCATGTTCTTCTGGTATTCCCTGTTCCTTCTGATTCCTATAATCTTCCCCTGCCCTCTTCTGTGTGGTTCCAATTTTATTACTAGAACTGTATTTTAGGATTTAACAAGAAAGTAAAGCAGTAGCTCCTACCATTTGGAACTGAACTGAAACATTTCACTAAGTGCTGACATATGTTCAAATAGTTTATTTAAGATAAATACAAAATAAATAGTAAGCATATTTAATTCAAGTATATTTCAATGTTTTTAATGTATCAATTTTAACATTAATCCAGGAATTAAAATTATTAAATGGAAATGGACCCTCAAAAGTGTTCAATATTAACTGTTATTTTATAAATAAATCAATATCAACACACACACACACACACACACACACACACACACACACACACAAATTGTAGACACCTATACAGCAGACAATACACTACCCAGAAGCCCTAGGTTTAACATACAAATAAAGCCCAGTATGAGGTATGGGATATGCTTTGTTGAGTTGTTGTCTGGTGATTGCAAAGATGCCCAAAACAATCCAGGCTATTGTCATTGTTCCTAGTTTGGCATAAGGAACTGAGAATAAGACCCCATTGCTGATGACATCACAATCATTGGTCACAGGACAAGGAGAAACCAAGCCAGCACTGATCTGAAATTATTCTTTCCATTAGTAACACCCATAGTACCAAAAGGTGTACAAGGCCTGCTGGTGGAGAAACACATCATTGGTTTTGCCTAGTGGTGAACCTCTTCAACTACAATAATGACTACCCTAGTAAGATATACAAGACATGCAGTTATAGTACAAATGAGTAAGGGTAACCAGGTAACTTAGGGCCTTAACCAGAATGAAACTTATTCCTAGTGCCATAAACCTAGTAATGAACTTGTAGCTGGGAGTCCCGTACTATACTAGTATTATGTTGCTAAAGAGACATAATATCAAACTGCCTTTAAATTCTTACATTTATATACACAGAGCAAATCTAAGTCCTCATGATTAAAATTTTGTTATACAGTGGGTGTCAGTGACTAATAAAAGTATAGAGAATAGGTGACTTAATAGTGCTCAGCTCCAAACAGGGCTTTCATACGAGCCTGATAAAGGTTTAAAGCATATAATTGGAAAAGGGGTAAAATCTGTAATAGAATCATTACTATATTCTGAATATGACAAGGATGTAGCACTTAAGACTTTATAGCGGCTTTGATTCCCAATCAAAGACCTGCACAAGATCAAGCCAATAAACACTGCAACACGAAGAGGGAAGGGGTTCACAGGCTTGACTTCTACCTGTTGGCAATGATGGCCTCTGGGAACAAAAGACTCCATTGCTTTTTGTGGTGTCCCCATGGTAGGCTGCCACACCTCCAGATACTGGTGTCCTTACCCATATGGCCATCTTTTACTGAATTAGGATGTTTTTTAAAGTAGAAGAAGACTTGAAGTTGAGGGTGTGTAAGAGCCGTTGTATGGGAGGAGTTGGATGGATGATCTGAGGAAAATACTACCTAAACCTAGTCTATTAATTACCAAGAATAAATTTTATTAATACATTTTTAAATGTTTCAGAATGGTTGTATTTAGTGTGCTGAACCAATGAACTGATGGTTTTCATAGGCCAAGGGAAAGGAAATTATTCCTTGATGTCTTGAAAGTTTTCCAGTGACAAATTCAGGACACTCGTGGTATTGAAGAATGATGATGATATTTTGCACATCCTGTGGTTTCTGCTAATAAAGTGATGAAAACTCCTTTGAATTAGATGTGTAAAGCATCCCTCTTTAGAAACAGGTTGGTAAAGTGTAGAGGGTGCTGATCTTTGTGTTCCATGCATTCTTTTTTTTTATGTGCAATATTTAAATTTTATTTGAGCATGTTGAAATATGGTTTACATAGTTAAAACACATTTAAACTAAAATGAAAACCATTAGCCAAAAATAATCACAACTAATAAACTCATATATGGAAGAAAGATTAGACATATTTGAAATAATTTGCTCAGTCCTTATGAAGTTGAATGAAATGATTTGATCTAATGTGAATGAATCATGAGATAGAATAGGCTTATTATTAGAATTGCAGTAAAACTCATACTATTACTGAGAAGAATTGAACTAGAGTTAGGTGATAGAACTTCAATTTCTCTTACCTGACTACTGGAATTTGAACATCCTCTCTGCCAGGGGCCTTCCCAAGGGGCCTTCCCCAGAGGAGAGTCAGTTGGGGTCCTTCCTTACAGAGCACCCAGAGAGGAGATAAGGAGTTGGCAAGCGGAGGGAATGAGCCAGTCAAGGTGGTCACCATGCATTCTTGAAGATAGTTTCCTTGTTTGTTTGACTTTTGTTTGCTATTGACTTTTATGACTGCATGGTGAGGTTGATTATTGTATATCATTCTAGGGTCTTTAAAATGTTAAGGAGTTACTAAATCTTGACCCAAGAAGGGTAAACATGATTTTCTTCAGAAATGAAGATTAGCAGAGAACTAGGAACCTTGGGGAACTTACCCAAATATTTCTAAGATGATGTGAATTTTATTGTAAAAACTTTCATCAATGGTTACTCACTAATCTTGAGTGACTGCTTGATTTAGTGCCTTAAATATGTGAGATCTAAACATGTCCAAATTGGTAATTAGATGATGAGCAATAATTTATTGCCTCTTTCTGTAAGCACTAGAGATCCTGTTATTTGTAAAGTTCTTCACAAGTTACTGAAATGAAATTAAAGCACATCATAAATTTTATTGTTTTGTGTGTGAACTGATGTTTTAAAAACTACTTCATAGGCAAGGCAATGGTGGCACATGCCTTTAATCCCAGCACTTGGGAGGCAGAGGTCGGCGGATTTCTGAGTTCGAGGCCAGCCTGGTCTACAGAGTGAGTTCCAGGACAGCCAGGGCTACACAGAGAAACCCTGTCTCGAAAAACAAAAACTACTTTGTAAATACAAATGACATAAAAACGAAAGGAAAATTAGAAGAAACTATGGCCATCTCTTCAAATATTCTCAGTGCTAACATGAACTTGTAGTAGAAATCATTAGAAATCCCAACCGGGGGCTTCTACCCTGTCTTTGGTTATTGAGTTCCTGGAAGAAAAACAAATTCACAGGCTTTTTACTTACAATATACCTTAAGCAGCACAACTTGACAGCTGCCTATCCTTTATGTTGTTGGAATCTACTTTCCTATTGGTATCCCTAGTAAATACTTACAATCCCCAACTCAAGCTCATGAAACTTCAACCTCACCTATATCTCTTCTGCCTAGCTGTTGGCTCCTGGCATCTTTGTTCATCAATCAAAATTAACTCAGGGATAGGATCAAAGGGGCTACGTGCAGACTGCAAAGCTTGGGGGCCTGCACCTAACATTCCAATAAATAATAAAAGACAAAATCTCAAATGGACTCAGCAATCTTATTTATCTTTTGGTAATTGTGGAAATGAAAATGATGTAAGCTATGTATGACTGACAATGAGAGAAATAGAAAGAGTAAAACAAGTATTGCTAGAAATCTAAAACATGACTCTCTGACCAAGCTCTAGGTTTTACAATTGAATGTTAAGTGATGATACCTTAATGTCTTTAGTTCAAAATGTCAGCTAGTTAAATAGAAATGATTTCATGTTAAGGTTGGCACATCCTTGGCAGGTAAGGCAGTACTGGTGGGTTGAATGTTCCTGATCAGTATCTGTCTCATAAGGACAAAAGAAATGATAAATATGAGATGCTTCCAAAAGACCTGACTCAACAGGTCTCCTTTGTGTGCTCAGCACCACCCAACTACCAGCAAAATATTTATTAAATGTAGAACATGGCTTACTTTATTAATATGAAAAAGTCTTAGTTTTATATGCTATTTTAAATAATGACCCTTTAAAAAGAAGTCAGAATCAGAAGCAAATTAAAATTCCAGTGCTTTCATTTTTAAACTTAATTTTAGAAATTGTAATTTACATAGCTAGTAAATTATGTTGTATTAAAATGATTACCCTTTTGTAAGATAGTATCATACTAGACATAAAATTTTGCTTTATTTGAACAGTGTTAGTAGCTGTTTTTTTGTAGAAATAAGGCACAAAGAAGGAAGGATTTTGTTATGATATAAGAAACTTGAATATTTTTTACTCCTTTGTTTTCTTCACATACTTTAATCAAAGAAATGTGAAAGAGGAGAAATCCACAAAGGAAATTCCACAAAAGACTAATGCCCACCCCAACAATTATATAGTTACTAATAATAAGCTTGTTAATACATGTGTGAGTGCATGTGCACACACACACACACACACACACACACACTCACATCCCAAATATAATACAAGCTAGTAATCCTGGGTTATTAACTGTGAAGTAATTCAGGTTTTTTGAGCAATGTAAGATTTATTTTTCTAATAATAACCATAAAGAAATGTAAACCATGCTTTTGGAAAATCCTTGGCTCCCTAGACAGTCAATGCTGCAGACAACTCTGGGGTTTCAGGAAAGGATTATTTTCTTAATTGTGTAAAGTGTTTAAGAAAAGAAGTGTGCTGCTGGACACTGCAAACCTACCTCAGAACATGGTCACCAGTGGCTACCACTGTCAGTTTTACTCTGTAGACTTCAGTAAGGAACCACTCCTTTACCCGGGCTGCAATACCATCATCTGTGAAAATCAAGAAGCATTTTATATGAAAAATGATATGGACAATTTCATTCCCTAAGTGAGACTAGTTGTTTCTCTTGAATTTCTGTGAAGAATCATGACTGATCTGCAAAACTTCTATATTATACTGAAATGCTTCACTCAACAAAATTGTTTGTGCAATTCTCTCATAAGGAATGAATTGGCATAATATCTTCAATCTTAACAAAATTATTTTCATACAATTGTGATTAGAGAGATTTAGTAAGAGACAGTTAGTTCAAAGCATCTTAATGAAACGATTTAGTTCCATTTATTAGACCACTGGGGCTTTCATAAGATATGCTATAGAGATTCTTAAATGTATTTGCTTACAGTAATTCTAAAGTAGAGGAAACAAGTCTTCTTGGCATTAGTCCTTTTCATGAGTTACAGATGGCTGCATTCTGTTCTCAGGTGGTCACAGAGAGTAACCAGGCTTTATTCTTGTAGGAACAGCAGCCTTATCAGATCAAAGCTCTAAGCACATGATGCCTTTTCTACCTCCTTTAAATGCACAGCTTTGGGTAAAGGGCTACTAGCTACAATTTTTTTCAGAGTGGGATTCTGTCCATAGCACTGCATTGCTCATAGACTCATTTTCATAATTATCACATACAAAATGCAGTCAAATTTTGCACGGTCCAATATCAACTGTAAACACTAGAGTCTTGAGGCAAAAAAAAAAAAATAGTTTTCTTTGGATTGGTGTCCATTCCTAACAGACATCTCCACCTTCTTTTTGAGGTGGGAGTGAAAACAATATAATCTCTTGTTGCTGGAGGCCCAGTTCCTCCCTTTACTAGAAGACCACACATATCATAGCTTAAGTTCCACAGCCTACCTTCATTTCATCCTTCCCTATGGCCTCCTCCATTTCATTATTTCCAAATGGTGATGTTCCTGTGGATATAATTACATTTCTCCCCTTGAGATGGCTCATTTAACTGTTGTATAATATCCATGTTCTTATTTTTTTTTTATCAGATATCATTCATTCTGTCTTCACAAACTCAGGTGTTCACAATAAAATACAAAGGACAGGGATCTCAGATAACATGAATGCACTGGCCCACATATGTGTAATCCAGAAGTCCAAGATAAAATGGTATTCAATTCAACTCCTGGTTTTCTGTTGGCTATTTTCTCAGCATATCTTCTCATGGAGATGAAAGCAGAGCCCTCTAGTGTCTTTTATTATAATGACACTAATCCTTTAGGATTAACTTCTGTAATAAGTATTAAAGCTTCAATTTACAGAACATAAGAGGGAATAATTCAGCTCATGACTTCATATTATCTTTTGTTTTTTAACATTTTTAAGTTTTTGTATTTAGTGTGATGTTTGTTCCTTTCAGAATCTCTAAAACCATCCTAGGCCACTCAACCCCACATGACCTTCAGAAAGTCTTATACATCTCAGGCCTCTGTCCTTCACACAAAGTGGAGAGTGTATTTATATGTTAACTACCGGTTATATCCCATCGACCAATGCTAATGGGACTAATTTTTCCGTGACTGAATTACATGTGGGTTCGTGCTGAGTAGGCCTTCTCTGTTTACTTCCTAGGATTCTTAAACATAGTAGTTCTACAAAACCCATAGGCCGTTTCCTGAATACCTGTCTCCCTTCTATACTTTAAGAAACACACAAAGTAGGTTACCTTTCTCTACTTATGGTTGCTGGAGTATAATTCTGTTAAATTACTAGCTTTGGTACTGTTGATGAATAGGTATCTGTTACCTGATTAATCCTATGCAATATAATGAGTTGCCTCATAGCCTACCCCTAAATGGTCCCCATATGATAGACTATTTCCTTATTTCTTTAAGTTTATTTTGATGAATATTTTTCACAGTAATAAGGAAAATAGCTGATGCAGGTAATTGGAAACAATGTTTGGGTGCTAATGAATTTAACCTAAAAGCTTTATGCTTTTAGAACTGGTTTTGATGAACAGTGAGGAATAATTTGAAGCTACAAGTTAGAACATTCCCTATGAATATTGGCTATAGTAAGATTCTGGTGGGGATACAGGAGAACAAAATGCCAAGAAAGTGATGGCCTGATTCCTACTTTCTCTATTTTTCATCCATTCATCCATCCATCCATCCATCCATCCATCCATTCATTCATTCATCTGTCTAATCCAATACAAAGGTTTTTCATTTTCCCTTTTGTCCCCTCCTCTCAGATCCCATATCACCTCTCCTCTCCCCTAGATCCAGTACTCCTCCATTTCCCTTCAGAAAAGAACAGGCCTCCTTGTGATATCAAACTTGAGGTACAATAAGATTCAGTAATACTAGGCATATGCCCTTCTTCAAGAATAGAGGCAGTCCTACGAGCTGGCAAAAGAGTCAGAGACACTGCCCACTGCCATTACTAGGAGTCCAACAGAACCTCAAGCTAAAGAACTATAGCATGTAAGCAAAGGACATGACGCAGACTCCTGCAGGATCCATGCTTGTTGCTTCAGTCTCTATGATCTCCTATGAGTCCTGCTTAGTTGATACTGATAGCAGTGTTCTGGTGTCCTGTACTCCTGGGTATTCAAAGGGACACAAGGGACTGTTCTGTCTGGTACTAGATGAGGGGTCATTCTTATTACATTGTAGCAAGATACTGCACATACTGCATTCTCTCTGTGTTCTAAGAATCTGAGTCAGAGTGAAGTAATTTAACACACAAAGTTTCAAGATCACAGAATTTAAGCTATGTCACAGTTGCTGCTCAATCCTCTTCTTCAGCTCTACCATGGAAGAACAGGAAGTGGAACAAAGAAGACATTAACATGTATCATTTGGTGGGAAGGAAGGAGTTTAAAGTTGTGGCCAGTTCAGGCTATAGAGATTGCTCAGAGGTTAAGCTGCACACTATTCCTGCTGAGAACCTGAGTTGGATGCTCAACATCCAGGATAGCTGGCCCACAACTGCCTTTAATTTCAACTCCAAGGGATCCGACATCTCTTGGCCTCTGCAGGCACCTGTGTTCACATGCACATAATCATACATGGATACACCCACACAAATAATTAAAAGTAATAAAAATAACTCTTACAGAACAAACTTGCAGAACGAATGGGTACTCAGAAAGCACCTGCAACTATTAAATGAATTAGTACCATGTCATCTCTTCTGTCAACATGCTCTGAAAACAAGACCCTACCTGCGAAAGATTCCAACTTACAAAAGTCCAAATTCCCTTGGAATGAGAAAGCCTGAACTAAGAATATCATTAAAGGAGTTTGCTACTAAGGAACAAACATCTTTGGAAACCGTCCCCAAGTTCAGCATACAAGTCAATATAACTGTGACCCCACTTGATTAGAGTTAATCTCAAGATTGTAACAAATTTAGCAGTGCTATTTCTCTATAGCATTTATTTTACAGCTATAGAGATGAAAAATTAAGTGGAAAAAGGACATGTTTCCAAGTTTCTAGAGCAAATGCTGTTTGGAACTGTATGGCAAAATCCCAGGGGGATATTGGATGAAGCTGTGCAAGTGAAGTCTATGTAGAAATGGAGACAGCCTATCAGTCTCCTTTCAGCATGATCTTAGCATTCACCAGGAACACCCTCATAGAAGCAGGGAGAGGGAGGTTGTAATAGGGTGTTTCCAGGAGGGATGGAAACCGGGAAAGGAGATAACAGTTGAAATGTAAATAAAGAAAATATCCAATAAAAAATAAAAAGAAATGGAGATCTCAGGTTATTAGAGATATCAGAACCATGGACATCTATTGAATTAAGATACAGACATGAATTTGAGCTAGCCTGTGTGAGAATCTGTGCTTAATGCAGGCAATAGAGCTGGAGAGGAGGAGCTATATAATACTGTGAAGCTACAATGATTCCATTATGAATTCCAAATGGGAGGCATAGAGCTACTGTACTTAGGATTTTCTTTCCTGGCCTTTACTCTTGCTTTGATACGCTCTTTCCTTGCTATGATCCCATTCCTCCCTATTAGATGTTAGAAGAATGTATTTTATTTATTGATGTTATAAAGATTCACAGATAAAGATTGGCCCTTCTTTGAAGAAACGCTGCATTTATTATTTTGTATAACATTAGATTATTAAAGATTATGGGGACTTTTCAAGTTGGACTGAGATTATTTTGTATACAGAACACACTAGCATTATAAAATGAATTATAACCCTCTGTAGACAAAGGTTGAAAGTTTATGGATTAAAAGTAATGTTTAGATGCCAGGATATTATGGTTAATTTTTATCATTAAGTTGAGAGGATATAGAATTATCTATTGCAGATAGAATAAGGAGACAATATAGGCCAAAATGATATATTCTTAAATTTTAATAAAAACAATAAAAATAAACAAATGCAAATATAATCTGCCCCAGAAGACAAACTCTCAAAGTAACTAAGACAATTCATTCTTTGAGATCTGTGCAATTACAGTTTTTCCTCCTTTCGTGGCTCAAATTACAGTTATCTCCTACTGAGTTCCAGGAGGCTAGCTTTTGGCAGTGTCATTTTCTGCATTGTGGACATAGAAATCTTCTTAAATCAGTTGTATAAAAGATAAGGTTATAAAAGTTAAATTCTACAGTTGTGTATTTCTCTAAACTTAGATAAATTCTTCATACAAGAGAAGAAACATTTTTACACTCTTATAATATCAATAGAAAGATACTTAGAATACTTCTTTAGATATCAACAAGAATATTTTTTGAATTTTGTCTTTTTTTTCTGTTATGACTGCAAACAAAGCAACTTTATTTGGAAGGTGCTGGACTTCTAATGTTATATTTATTGACAAATTTGAAATGAGGTTTCTGTTATATATCTGATCAGCCTAATATTCAAGTATAATTGAAGAAAGATAAAATCATTGTGTCTGTGCCAATGTATATAAAAATAAAGTAATCATAGTGAATTAGTATTTGATAAAAATCACACATTACTTAACTTATATATTTGATTAGTCAAGCCTAATATAATTCTTATTCTAGTTAATGAACCTTAGGTGAACTATTTGGCACATTCTTCACACATTGCCACTCTCTCTGTTCATTTTATTAAATGTTTCATTTGTGCCAGTCATTATAGTTGTTGCAAAGGATACTAAACTCATCAAAAATCAGCTTTGACTAGATAGTATCTATTTACATAACTATAACCAGATCAATTATTCAAACTGTGGAATTGCCCCCATAGTAGTCCTATGAAAATTCAAATTACATAACTGAAAAGATTGAGACATCCTAATGAATCAGAGAATGCTTTCTTAGTAATGAAGCATTTGATCCAAAATTTAAATGTTAATGGGTGTTACCTATGGATAATGACAAATGCAGGATAGTGTTTTTGATGTTTAAAAGTGAAGGAAAATTATTATGTTTTAATTTAAAGCTAAAACTTCTGAACCTATATGTCAGTTCTGATTAAGAATTTAACTTTTTTATTTGTAACTACTCCCTGCTGTAAAAAGAGAAATTAGTTTTTCAATAAAATATCACTGGGTATAGGAATCATAAACCATGCCCAGGAGTTATTGACCAACACAAGATGATCTCCCTGTTTTTCTGTGCCCTTTTTTCTTTGTAGTGGTTTGTTTTGGTCTATTATTATTTGTCTTGTTGTTTGTTTTGATTTTTGAGAGACAAGGATGAAGAAAGAATGTAATGTTGGGTGAGTAGGAAGGTGAAGAGGATCTGAAAGAAACTGAAAGTGGGGGAAAAATAGGATCAAGATGGAGTATATGAAAAAGTATTTTCAGCATTTCATGTGAAGAACATGAATATTAATGTTAATTTGACTTTATAGTTTTGTATTAACCACTCCTTAAGGTTGTAGCTACTTGATGATTAAAAGCAAGTTATCTGAGCTGTCAGATCATCAGCTCTTAATTAGATCATGAAGGATGCAGTGAGAACATTCAACACTATTGAGAGAGTAGGGGACATTTTCATGTGCAGAAATGTCTTTGGCTGAGGTCATAAAAAGAAATGCACACTTCTACAGCTTATGTCACAATAGTTATCCTTTGAGAAGTCCCTGGGTTTGACAAATTTTTATAAGTAGTGAAACAATAGCAGAGTTTTCACAATAAGAGAAGGAAAACACAAAATATTCTAATACTTGATAGCTGGAGAAATTTTATTAAAGTGCTTGTCTTAGTCTGTTTTATCTAACACTAGAAGAATACCAAGGAATGAATAAAATGATGGAGATTTGTTCTCTCTGATTCTGAAAGTCAGGGACACTCAAGGCCACACTCTGCAGAGTCATTTGTGATGGACCATGCCATGCTAGAAGGTGGAAAGACAAAAGAGCAAGAGGGTGACGAGGGAATCAAACATTCTCATACTAAACCTACCTGTGAAAACATTAATTCATTCGTAAAGGCAGAGCCTGAAAGACACAATCCTCTTCTACAGGTTATACTTTTCAACACTGTTCCACTGGGATCAAGTTCCAAACATGTGAACTTTGGGAGATACATTAAAATCTCAGCACTCAAGTTGGTCATGTAAAAAATAGTTAAAGTCACTACAAGACAACCTGTAGCTCATTAAAATCACTGCCTCACTGGAAACAGAGAGAATGGCCAATAAGCATGAGGTCATTAAGTTACACATCTAAAAATGACTTTAAATACACACAATAAGAGAAAGTATGGATTGTGATTTTCCCTATTATTCTTCTATTATTCCTGAAAATTCTTCACAGAGACATTTTAGCCTCAAAGATTAAAAAAAGTCATTTTCCAATGACTATGTCAAATTTAGTTATTGAATTTTAATCTCTTAGAAAAAATATGGAGAAAAGAAATAAGAGAAACTTCATGCCATATGTTATGTTACCAGTTTATGAACACTTGGAGAGACCTGTTTTATTTGAACTATCTTTTATAATGTAACAAAAGAAATGTCAGTTATGTGCATGTCAACACATTGTAAATCTATGATCTCTACAGTGCCACATGGGAATACAAGAAGCTATAATGTCATGATGTAGTCACCAGGAGAACGTGAGAGAAAATAGAAAGTCAAACATAGGCAGCACTGCTCTCTAAATCTGCTTCTGGCTTGATATAATGTTTGCAAATAGGAAAAGAGAACATATGGCTAGATTAGAGAGGGTGAAGTCACTGTGGAAATCCTCTGCCAGTATCTCTCATGCTGCAAACTGCAGGGTCTGATAATTGTACCAAAAAAGCAAAACAAATAAATATGTCAAGTTAACCAAGACAAAATAAATAGCTTCATATTGTCTTCATTATACTGTACATGCTTCTCCAAAAATAAGTGAAAAAAATCTACATTTATAGTATCAAATCCAAGAACTAAAAATATACCAGGCACATACTTGAAAAGGCATGGAAAATTTGTAATTAATTGTTATATTCAGTAATATTTAGTACAACTAAATATAGAACTATCTGCTAATTTCCTTTATAGGAAGGAAGGTTGTATCACTGGCAATGCCAGTAATTCCAAAAGGAAGGAATGTCTAAAGCCATTCCCGAACTTAAACAGAGTTGGCACATTGATATCAAAGGTAGCCATGGGATCATGCATCCTGTAGTACAAATTTGGAATGGTCTAGAAACAGATATGTACATTCTACTTGATGGAAACAGGTCACAGAGGGGTTATGACATTACATGTCAAATGTTGGGAACCATGAGAGCCCTGAGATAAACATCCTGCCCCAGCTAATTGAGAACCCTGAGATTAACATCCTGCCTGACAATCACAAGGATTCGGCTTGGCCCTGAGAAAAAGAAACATGCTTTATAATAGTGACAAATAAGATAAATACCTTGGTGTAACTCTAACCAAGCAGGTGAAATACCTATATGACAAGAACTTCAAATCTCTGAAGATGTATATATATATACATATATATATACATATATATATATATATATGTATATATATATATGTGTATGTATATATATACATATATATATATATATATATATATATGAAGATGGAAAATATCCCATGCTCATAGATTGGTAGGATTAACATAGTATAAATTACTATCTTGCCAAATATATAAATTCAATGTAATCCCCATTAAAATGCCAACAAAATTTCTTATAGACCTTTGAAAGAACAATTCTCAACTTCATATGGAAAAACAAAAATCCCAGAGTAGCTAAAAAATAGAAAAAAAAATCCTACACAGTAAAAGAACTTCTAGAGGTATCACCATCTATGATTTCAAGCTATACTATAGAGCAATAGCAATAAAAACAACATGATATTGGCATAAAAACAAACAGGTTGATCAATGCCATAAATGCTATCTTTGTAAGTTAGGCAGCCTCATGTATTTTGTTAGACCAAGAGATAAACATAAACAGGTGCAAATTCATAGTGTTTGTTTGTGAGAGGTGACCAGCTACTGTTTACTTAAAGAAAGTGGCTTTAGAATAACTATTGGCTTTGACCCATGTGTTGTGATTGCCTTTGATTGGATTTTATTTTTGAGCATGTGATAGAGAAATCCCCAGGCATTCCTTTGCTGTTCCTTCATTTTCTATCACCTCTCCTTATCCTCAGCAATTCATTGAACATGTCAGCCTGGCTCTATGGTGGTTTCTATGGTTAGTTGACATATAATGTCCATAAATAAAGTAGTCCATGAGACTAATTGTACTATTTTATGTCAAATATTCATATGTAGACTTTTGCCTCTTTTTTGTGAAGGAAAGGCAACAAAATAAAATACTTTCTTGCATAGGGTATTCTCAACAAGGTATGCTGAGAAATCCATTTTTTGAAAAATATGAACTTTATATTATTCTTTAGACCATTTATGATGTTAAAATATCATGTTCAAGATCATGGGTGAATGAAGTTCTTCTTTATTCCTCTGGATGCCTGAAATTCAAAATTGAAGGTGTGTTATTGCATCACAGCACAGAGAACTTGCACAGTGGGAAAGCAAGTAAAGTGTAAGCTTAATTTTTCTTTCTGTGCTTGTAAGGCTTCCAATCCCATTATGAGTGCCCTAAGGTCATGACTGTATTTAACTCTACTTATATTGAAAAAGTCGATCCTTCCATTCATGAAAACACAGGAACTTGGAATTTGCTAAATTTGGATAAGTGTTTCCCACTTAGTCTGCGTGCTAAATGTTTGGCTTCAGGATCTTGCTGTTGAGAAGAACTATGACCTTTAGACAGGATTTATGGAATGTTTGTATACTGGATTGAGAGTCTCCAACAATTTCATTTCAGTGTTGTTACTTCCTAGCTTTAAGATGAGCAGTGCAGCCCCTTAGGAGGAACAACACTACGAACTAACTAGTACCCTCAGAGCTCCCAGGGACTAAAACTCCAACCAAAGAATACAAATGGGGGGACTCATGGCTCCAGCAGCATGTGTATAGCAGAGGATGGCCAAGTCATTCATCAATGGGAGAAGAGGACCTTGGTCTTGTGAAGGTTCTACTCCCCAGTGTAGGAGAATGCCAGGGCCAGTAAGCAGGAGGGGGTGGGATGGTGATCAGGGGGATGGGAGAGGGTACAGGGGATTGTTTTAGTTTTTGTTTTTGTTTTTTTTAAATTTTCTTTTCT
>NW_022196894.1:83560560-83583075 GCF_008632895.1 Mastomys coucha
TTTTGGAGGGGAACCTGGGAAAGGAGATATTGTAAATAAAGAAAACATCTAAGAAAAAAAAAAAGAATGAGCAGTGTACCACGTTCTTTCTTCCACTGTCATTCAGCATACCCTAAACTAATGAGGGCAAGGGTCTTAGTTTGAAATGTGCAAGTAGATTAGGCAGAATAGAATTAGTCTTTCTAGTTCTGGAGTGCTCCCTCATCTGTCTCTGTCTCTGTTTCTCTGTCTCTCTTTCTCTGTGTGTGTGTGCCTTCTTCCCATATAAATCTCTCTACCTCCATGCAAAGGTACTTTCTAAAATGAGAACTACTTGAGATATTTCAGTTTAGTAAAGAAAACTTAACACATGTAAATTGAAATTCCTTCATATGAACTTGTGAGGGCTCACAGAAGCCATAAATTTCTTCTAGCAAGATAAAAGTTTAAATGGATTAGTGCTTGTTGAAAGGTCGCCAAATGAAAACTTTACTGAAGATAAAAACAAAAGCCTAGATCTTATATCCTGTTTATAGACGTGGATCAGCTTCATTCACTACTGATTCCTGATGGATTCACACAGGAGAAAAGTGTCTTCAGTTCTTACTTTTACTCCATCATTGTTTATGGATTTACAAAACATCCTGACTAAATGCTATTCTCCACATTAATATACATATTCGATTAAATTCAGATGTTACTTCTATAGGAACATAAAGAAATGAAAGTTAAAATAACAGCAATGCATGATTTTTAAAATGCAAAACAGTAAACATCTTTAGTTGCAAAACAAAAACATGATTTGCATTTTAACCCTTTTAGAGATATGGGTTAAAAGTCATCCATCAACTTTAAATAAGGTAAAAGCCTGATATAAAATTGACTGTGCAAGTTGAAAATATTGAATAATGGAAATAAATTGATATTGAATGGGACTTTACTTCTTTTCTCAAAGTTTTGCCAGAAGTACAGGTCAGGAGAATTTTCGATAACCATGCCAATGTTCTGAGGAGATGTTTAGCTACATAGCAATAAATAGCATTTGCTCCACAAAAGACAATTTATATTATACTCTACTGAACTGTGTTTTTATAATTCTCCTAACAGTCAGGATGGAAAATATTTTGTTGCTTTGTAAAGTTCCCTGAATTTTTCTTCATTCCTGATGTTTGTCAATTGCAGACACCCTGCCACACAACTCCTGAATCTCTTTTCTCACTGTGCCCCTGCTATTCTTGACACTATAAAGCAGTGGTTCTCATTCTTTCTAATGCTACAGCCCTTTGCACTTTCTCATGTGTGGTATCCTAACCAAAGAAAAACTATTTCTATTGTTACTTCATAACGGCAGTTTTGTTACTGCTATGAATTGTAATGCAAATAGCTGATATGTGGCTCTAGGGAGAGAGTCATTTGTAGTATGAACCCACAGGTTGAGAACTGCTGCTATAAACTACGGTAATAGCACCCTTCCAGTGACAGAGGTGCTTCCACTGGTCAGGACAGTGTGCTGAACCTATCTTGCTTTTAGCTATTTTAATTCAAACAATGAATAACCTGATAGACTGATGTCACGATTATCCTAGCAAAATTTCTGAGAATGAGACACTAGGAATTGTTCTATAATATCAGGATTTATTCTAGATACTGATGGAGTTGTTCTTGACTACGAGTAATTATAGGGACATAACAAGGTAGTTATTTTAGTGAAAAATTTGAATTTCTGGGTTTTAGTTCTGAATTTTATCAATACATTAAATATAAAATCATGATCAGGGCTAATGTCACTCTTGAGGTTTGGTCAGATTCTATGTGTTTTCTGAGCTTTCCTGGCATTTGCATCTTGGCTCATCTGTTATTGGCTCTCTTTGAAAGGAGCTTGTAGTGTTGGACCAAAACTGGGAAGACCTCCCTCTAAGTGGAAGAAATGAGTATGAACTAGATGCTGAGAACAAAGCACATTGTGTTTAGATTAGAAATCTCTAACAACTGACTTCCACTCTGGTACAGTGGCTGTGCGGATTTATGGGCTGAAATGTGTAAATGTTCATAACAATTCTCCCTGGTTGGTTGGTGATGAGCCTAGAGCAGCTTTAATCAAGGCATCTAGCTTTTAGTATTATTGTTATTATTATTATTATTATTATTATTATTATTTCCATGATACCGAATTTGTTTTTCGTTTTATATTTCGTTCAATTTAGGACAACACTTGAAGCTTCTCTGAGCCAATTCTCCACTGATAAAGAAAATATACAATGAAATTGTAAACATACAAAATAAAAATATACAATAATAAACAAAAAATATACAATGAAATGTAAACCTCTGCCCTACTATGTCAAAGAGGCTGATCACCAGTGAGAAGCAAAGTGTGATCTAATGAGTACTTATAATTTGCCTTTCTTTCTCTGAATGAATGAAACTATTATTTGGTATCTAGTAATAGCCCTTTATTTTTTAATAGTTTATATTTCAATATATTTAAAACCAAAAATAATATTTTAGGAATTGTAAGTTGTGTCCTATCTTGGAAAAGAATATATATCTTTATATCTTTCAATTGAAATAACTTTTGAAGATTTCACCCATGAGTACTGAGTTCATATTATTTCTAATCTTCCTTGCCCAAATTCTGTCATGTTCCCTTAACTCTCTTCAGGTCAAATCCATGGCCTACTTTTCTTTATTATTGTTACACACATACACACACACACACACACACACACACGCACACACATACTGGTGAGTATATTTAGTGTTGTTTGTGTAAGTATATATTTAGAGCAGATAATTTGGTATTGAGTAACCTATCTGTAGAAGACCAATTCCCTCTCTCTCTCTCTCTCTCTCTCTCTCTCTCTCTCTCTGTCTCTCTATGTGTCTGTCTCTTTCTGTCTCTCTATCTCCCTATGTGCCTCTCCTAGCAATTATTAATTGTCTGTAGATCTATGTGTGGGGCCTTGTAAAATGCCCTCCTTCCATATTGGGATGTCATTTGGTGTTGTCATGGTTCAGGTCTGTTTTTTAAGTAAACAGGTGTTGCGATTTCATGAGGCCAGCTTTCCTGTAATATAGAAAACCCTGTCTCACAAAGGAGTTTTCCAGTTCACTTTAGTTGATGGAGAGGATGAATTTTGAATTGAACACAACAATCTGTACTTTTTCTCTTTGAAACATTTTATTTACATAGTCTCTGTATAAATTTTGTATTTATAAGTTGCTCATTAAATCCATGACTAATGATGTCATTAATTTCTACTCTGATTCAGCATTATTAATTATCATTACTTATGCTTATTAGAAGGCATCTAGCTATTTTCCTCACCAACTACTCCTGTAGTTTTAGTATTGTTGTCTTCCAGAAACTCAAGAAATTGTAAGGTCTTTGGTCATTCTTTAGCAGTGGCCCTAACACTTCATATTTGGATGTGTTTAATCACTTAGAAGACAAGCTACACACTGCTTACCTATCACCCAATGTTTGCCTAAAAATGTTCATTCTAAATAACAGTAACAATTATGTGGGGTCTAACATTCCATGTTACACATTCCTGGTTGAAGATTAGACACATATCAGTCTACCCTTTAAGATCATAATATTATGTTACCTGAAAAGCAAGAATAAGGAATTTTTGTTTATGACAACAAAAGAAAATAAGAATGATATTGGGTTTTCTCCTAGATAAAACCTCCAAAATTCTTTTTTGTTTTTAGATATTTTCTTTATTTACATGTAAATTTCTCCTTTCCCAGCTTCCCCTCCAAAAAGCAAACAAACAAAATAACAAGATCAAACCCCTGTTGCCTCCCCCTCCCATGCCTGCCACCCCACCCTCTCCCACTTATTGGCCCTGGCTCCAAAATTCTTAAGTTATCATCCTTATCAGCTTAAGAGTAGAATTAAAACATTCAGCAGCTTCATTTTTCTAAGTCTATATAAAGATGATTGATTTTAAATGTTAATTTCATTCTAATTTAAGAATGTTTAAAAAAAACACTTTTGCATAAAGTCTTATATTACAAGAATTTTTTTCAAAATTATACATTTACATGTGTTTAGCAACTATAAAAAAGCTATTTTTAATGTTTTTACTGTTTCTCAGTTTGTTGTATTATTTTCTGACTCAAAAGCTTATTTTTCCATGGCTACTTGCTATATTATTCAGCAGAAGATAGCAGATATAATTAATATGTAACTTGTTTCAGAATAGTAATGATGTGAAACACTTTAAGAGATTGATATTGAATAGGATCTTGTTAACTTTAGTAAGGGAACAGAGAAATACTTGATTTCATGGTCTAATTTGTTAATGATTCTTTTCAGACAAGGTCTCAGCATGTAAACTACACTGGTCTCAAGCTTATCATCCTCCTCCCTCTGTCTCTTGAATGCTGGCAATAAAACATTGTATGTGTCACCATGTGTAGCCTTTCCTGATATTAATATTTTCTGAAACTCTCCTTAGACACTTTAGGAAAATACTCTTATTAGCTACCTTCTTTAGCTCATAAAACAAACACAAAACTTGGTATGTTGCTAATCTAATGTAAACATGGTCAAAGCCAAATTATGCTCAAGTGCCTGCTATATTTGGATGTGAGAATATTTGCCAAATGTGTGATTTGCCTTCAGTGTATGCTGTTGAGCCAAGTGTCAACAAGAAGTTTCATTACACTGAAGAACCTGGCTTGCAGCCCCATTTTGCTAATGAACACATACACTATAAAGAGCTTATTTTATATCTAAGTGTAAGTGAACAAAATTAGTATGATAATATAAAATGTCACCAAATCCAAGCATATACCTTTGTACAAAAGCCATATTTTTATGTTCCACTAACATTGGATGTCAATGAGAAAAATGTCCCCATCTAAATGTTGAGATAACATATGTACATGTGCAAAACTTGTATAATGCCTGTTGCTTTTTATTCTTAAATCTTCTGGTTAAAGTAAAATATTCTGTTCTTAGAAGAACAAGGACATCTTATCTGAGATCTCTTGTTGCTTTTGTAAGACTTTGCTTACACTCCAGTATATACGCTGTTTTTCCTTCTCTTTTTATTGAAAATAGATTCTTTTCTTACACAAATTTCTTGATTATAATTACGCCTTCTTATTCTCCTACCACTCCCTCCCCACCTCCCCTCTCCTCCATATCTACTCTTTTTCTAAGAACAGATTTATAAGTGACCACAAGCAAACATAACTAAATAAAATAATATAAAGCAAAAACAATCATATTGAAGCTGGACATGTAACCCAATAAAAGGAAAAGAGTCCTAAGAGCAGACAAAATAATCAGAAAGCTCACCATCCTCAGGATGTGCCTCAGGAGCCCCATAAGAATACTAAGCTAATAGCTATAATCTATACACAGAGCAGAGCCATGTTGGCCCTGGGCTTGCTGCTTCATCTCTGTGAGCTCATATGCACCTTGCTCAGTTGATTCAGAAGACCTTGCTTTCCTGGTGTCTCTCATTCCTTCTGTCTCTTAAAATTTCTGCACCTTTTCTTCTACAGGATCTCCTGATGGGGACCTACAATTTAAATTCTATCTCTTCATAAAGTCTTGCTGTGAGTCTCTGCATCTGTTCCCATCTGCTTCCAGAGGAAGACTCTTTGGTGATGTCCAGACAAGGCACTGACACATGCCTATAGCAGAATATCATCAGGAGTCATTTGATTGATTTTCTGTTTTTAGACCCCTCATGTTTGGTTCCACCTTACATCGTTTGGATACCTACATTCTGGCTCTTGGTTACCCAGCCAGTGTGTTGGTTATTGGTTCCTTCTTGTAGAGCATGTCTTTTGTCAAATAGACTTTGATTGATTCCCAGAAGTCCTGTGCTGCTATTGCCCTAGCATATTTTACAAGCAGGATATACTGTAGGCCAAAGGTTTTGTAACTAGGTTGGTGTCCATGTTTCTCTTTTAGTAGCCTGCAAGGAATCTTCTCACATCAAAAAGAAAACCAAAACCAAAACCAAAACAAACCAAAACAAAAAACCAAAACCAAACCAAAACAAAACAAAACAAAAAAGTTAGAATGTGGAGAAGAATCCATGTAGGCACCAGTTTGACTTCTCCATGTTCAATGAATTGTGTTGATGTTGTTTTTGGCAACATGGGTAAATGAGGTCAATTTACAGAGATCCACTGTTTATTGTTGCATCAGTCTGGGCTGGAAGAGTGGAGATCCATGAAAACATTTTCTATGCAAATGTGAGGACCTGCAATTGGATTTTCTGAAACTATTTTATGCCAGTGGTATAATATCCAGTGTTAAATATGGTGCTGATGTAGGAGAATCCTTGGGAATTCATGGGCCACGTATCCTCTACAAATTACAAGAGCTCCTATCTCATACAAGGTAAAGGGTGCAGACAAACTCACTAGGCCAGGTATGGTGGCACACATCTTTGAGTCTAACAAAGGCAGAATCTCTGTGATCTTGAGGTCAGCCTAATTTACATAGTGAGTTGTCATCAGCCAGCCAAGTCTGCATAATGAAGCCTTGTCCTTTTAACCACCTATAAGTTCAGTCCTCGTGCCTCATAAATAAAATTTATCTTTGCAATAGGCACCATTACTAAAAACAATCCCAAGCAATCAAAACTCAGAGTTGTAGAGCCTAGTTCCACTGGATACATCTACAGTGCAACTACTACACGTAAGGCTTAGAAAATATTATGGAAAAGGGGGAGGAGATTGTAATATACAGAGGATCCTGGAGTTTCTGTAAGATTGTGTCTTCTAATAATCTAACATTACAAATATTTTATACTTCATAAAATATTTTTGCTGTCCAACATTAGTATTACTCCATACTCTAAGAAGTCTTGATCTCTTGTCTTACAAAAACATATTAAAACTTAAATAATTTGGTCCTAAATGTATTCATTACTCATGATATGCTATTAATTTTAATGACTTTTAATAGATAAACATGGGAGAATATATTTATAAATTGTAAATGTCTGTTTTATTTCATCAGATGAATGGATGAGATGTGGGCTTTACCAAAGTTTTACTAATACATGGCTTGGAATGAGCCCAGGGCATTTCTATCTAACTGTCCCTAAGCCTAGTCCTGGAAGCTTCTAGCCTTCATATAATCTAATCATATGTAAGCCTAGATCTTGAGAGGTTCAGATTCCAGCTTCCATCTGCTAGCCTAGGCCTAGAAAGTCTCAGAACCTGAGACTTACTGCTGAATAAAATCATTCTTTCTAGCTCTTTCTATACTCTTCGTGGCTGGTTCAATTCAGTGGTTCTGACTCAAACTCCTCTCCAAAGTGACTAATTAAAACTGGTTTCTCTCAGCTTTTGACTGGATTTCTATGCCTCTGAACTCCACAAACTGAACAGATCTAAAATGCACTGAATGAACTAAAGTGAACTAAACCAAACTCGATGGGAACAGACTGAACACCAGTGAATTTAATTTGAATTTTCCCCATCCCTTACTGCTTTTAAAGTAGTCTATGTTTTCTGTCTGCTCTCCTAGGAGTTGAGCTTATTCTATCTCTGACTCATTCTATCAAATCTTTCTCTGATTGGTTATATTGTCTGTCCCTCAATGATAAGTCATTGTTTGATTGGTCAAGGAAGAAATAAAGAAAGAAATTAAAGACTTTCTAGAGTTTAATGAAAATGAAGTCACAACATACCCAAACTTACGGGACCCAATGAAAGCAGTCCTAAGAGGAAAGCTCATAGCTTAAAGTGCCTCCAAAAAGAAGCTGGAGAGAGCATACACCAGCAACTTGACAGCACATCTTAAGGCACTAGAACAAAAAGACACAAATTCACCCAAGAGGAGTCAAAGGCAGGAAATAATCAAACTCAGGGTTGAAATCAACCAACTAGAAACAAAAATAACTATACAAAGAATCAACCAAATCAGGAACTGGTTCTTTGAGAAAGTCAGCAAAATAGATAAACCCTTAGTCAGACTAAACTAGAGGGCACAGAGATAGTTTCCTAATTAACAAGATCAGAAATGATAAAGGAGACATAACAACAGACACTGAGGAAATCCAGAAAATCATGAGATTTTACTACAAAAGCCTATACTCAGAAAAACTGGAAAACCTGGATGAAATGGACAATTTTCTAAACAGATACCAGGTACCAAAGTTAAATCAAGATCAGATCAATGATCTAAACAGTCCCATATCTGCTAACGAAATAAAAAGTCATTAATAGTCTCCCAATCAAAAAAAAGCCCAGGACCAGATGGGTTTAGTGCAGAGTTTTATCAGACCTTCAAAGAAGACCTAATACCAATACTCCTCAAACTGTTCCACAAAATAGAAACAGAAGGTACTCTACCAAATTCTTTCTCTGAAGTCACAATTACTCTAATACCTAAACCACACATAGACCTAACAGAGAAAGAAAACTTCAGACCAATTTCCCATATGAATATCGATGCAAAAATACTCAATAAAATTCTTACAAACTGAATCCAAGAACACATCAAAAGGATTATCCATCATGATCAAGTAGGCTTCATCCCAGGGATGCAGGGATGGTTCAATATATGGAAATGGTAATTCACTATATAAACAAACTTAAAGAAAAAATATTTGTGATCATCTCATTAGATGCTGAGAAAGCATTTGACAAAATCCAATACCTTTTCATGACAAAAATCTTGGAAAGATCAGGAATTCAAGGACCATATTTAAAAGTAGTAAAAGCAATATACAGCAAACCAGTAGCAAACAACAAACTAAATGGAGAAAGACTTGAAGCAATCCCACCAAAATCAGGGACTAGACAAGGCTGCCCACCACTCTCTCCCTATCTATTCAATATTGTACTTAAAGTCCTAGCCAGAACAATTAGACAACAAATGGAGATCAAAGGGATACAAACTGGAAAGGAAGAAGTCAAATTATCACTATTTGCTGGTGATATGTTAGTATAATTAAGTGACCCCAAAATTTCCACCAGATAGCTCCTAAATCTGAAAAACAACTTCAGCAAAGTAGCTAGATATAAAATTAACTCCAGCAAATCAGTGGTCTTCCTCTAAACACAAAAACAGGCTGAGAAAGAAATTAGGGAAACAACATCCTTCACAATAGTCACAAATAATATAAAATGCCTTGGTGTGACTCTAACTAGGCAAGAAAAAGATCTGTATGATGAGAACTTCAAGTCTCTGAAAAAGGTAATTGAATAAGATCTCAGAAGATGGAAATATCTCTCATGCTCATGGATTGGTAGAATTAATATAGTAAAAATGGCCATCTTGTGGAAAGCAATCTACAGATTCAATGCAATCCCCATCAAAATTCCAACTCAATTCTTCACAGACTTAGAAAGAGCAAGTTGCAAATGCATCTAGAATAACAACAACAACAACAAAAAAACAGAAAACAAAAAAAAACCTAGGATATCAAAAACTATTCTCAACAAAAAAAGAACCTCTGGTGTAATCACCATCCCTGACCTTAAGCTGTACTACCGAGCAATTGTGGTAAAAACTGCATGGTAGTGCAGGTGGATCAACGAAATGGAACTGAAGACCCAGAAATGAACCCACACACCTATGTTGATCTTTGACAAAAGAGCTAAAACCATGCAGTGGAAAAAAGACAGCATTTTCAACAAATGGTGCTGGCTCAACTGGCGGTTAGCATGTGGAAGAATGCAAATTGATCCACTCATATCTCCTTATAAAAAGATCAAGTCCAAGTGCATCAAGGACCTCCACATAAAACCAGATACACTCAAACTAATAGAAAAGAAGGTGGGGAAGATCCTCGAGCACTTGGGTGCAGGAGAAATTTTTCTGAACAGACCACCAAGAGCTTATGCTCTAAGATCAAGAATTGACAAATGGGACTTCATAAAATGACAACACTTCTGTAAGGCAAAGGACACTGTCAATAGGACAAAATGGCAACCAAAAAATTAGGAAAGATCATTAACAATCCTGTATTTGGTAGAGGGCTAATATCCAATATATACAAAGAACTCAAGAAGTTAGACTCCAGAGAACCAAATAACCCTGCTAAAAAATGGGATACAGAGTGAAACAAGGAATTCTAACCAAATGCCTGACAAGCACCTAAAGAAATGTACAACCTCCTTGGTCATCAGGGAAATGAAAAGTAAAATAACCCTGAGATTCTGCCTCACACCAGTCAGAATGGCTAGGATAAAAAACTCAGGTGATAGCAGATGCTGGAGAGGTTGTGGAGAAAGAGGAACACTCCTTCATTGCTGGTAGGATTGCAAGCTGGTACAACCACTCTGATAATCAGTTTGGTGGTTCCTCAGGAAATTGGACATAGTACTACCAGAGGACCCAGCTATACCACTCCTGGGCATATACTGAGAAGATGCTCCAACATGTAATAAGGATATATGCTCCACTATGCTCTACTATAGCAGCCTTATTTATAATAGCCAGAAACTGGACATAACACAGATGTCCCTCAACAGAGGAATGGATACAGAAAATGTGGTACATCTACACAATGGAGTACTCTTCAGCTATTAAAAACAATGAATTTATGAATTTCTTAGGGAAATGGATGGATCTGGATAATATCATCCAGAGTGAGATAACCCAATCACAAATGAACACACATGATATGCACTCTCTGATAAGTGATATTAGCCCAGAAGATCAGAATACCCAAAGTACAATCTACAAACCACAAGAAACTCAAGAAGAAGGAAGACCAAAGTGTGGACACTTAGATCCTTCTTTAAAGGGGGAACAAAATACCCATGAAAGGAGTTTCAGATACAAACTATGGAGCAAAGACTAAAAGAAGGACAATTCAGAGACTGCTCCACTGGGAATCCTTCCCATATTCAACCATAAAACCCAGACAATATTGTAGATGCCATTAAGTGCTGGCTGACAGGAGCCGGATATAGCTCACTCTTGAGAGGCTCTAACAATGCCCGACTAATACAGAAGTAGAGGCCCACAGCCATCCATTGGCCTGAGCACAGGGTTTCCAATGAAGGAGCTAGAGAAAGGATCCAAGGAGCTGAAGGGTTTGCAGCCCCTTAGGACAAATAATAATATAAACTAACTAGTACCCTCCGAGCTTCCAGGGACTAAACCACCAACCAAAGAGTACACATGGTGGGACTCTTGGCTACAGCTGCATATGTAGCAGAGGATGGCCTGGTAGGTCATCAATGGACAGAGAAGCCCTTGGTCCTGTGAAGGTTGTATGCCCCAGTGTAGGGAAATGTCAGGGCCAGGAAGAGGAAGAGGGTTGGTTTGTGAGCAGAGGGAGTGTACAGGGTTATTTTTTATTTTAATCTAATTTTATTTTATTTTTCAGAGGGGAAACGGGGAAAGGGGATATCATATTACATATAAATAAAGAGAATATCTAATAAAAAATAAAAAGATAAAGACAAAAAAAAGAAGTCATTGTTTAGGATTAAAGGTGTGTACTAAAGGCATGTCTGTATTCCAGCCAGAGGGATTAAAGATGTGTAAACCGCAGAGATTAAAGGGGTAGGCATCCCATTCTATTGGGATGTGTCAGAAGAACTACATTTCTTGAGTAAAATACATCTAAAATGAATGCTGATTTATGGATTTTCATACTTACCTGTCCTACTGTGTCTATCATCTATCAATAACTTATCTTGGCTCCCCTCCACTTCATTTCAGCTCCATGGACTCTTCTTCTTTTCCATATTTGGAACTTCTTAAGATACTTTTTATTATTATTGAACATTTATATGTGCCAAGAGCAAAGTAAAGTCTATGAAGATTTGTAAATATAACAACAATCAGAATACATTAGTTGTACATAACTGTCTTAGGGTTTTCTGCTGTCAACAGACACCTATGACCAAGGCAAGTCTTATAAAGGACATTTAATTGGGCTGGTTTACAGGTTCAGAGTTTCAGTTCATTATCATCAAGGCAGGAACACAGTAGCATCCAGGCAGGCATGGTGCAAGGGGTCCTAAGAGTTCTACATCTTCATCTAAAGGTTGCTAGCATAATACTGATTGGCAGGCAGCTAGGAGTAGGGCCTTAAAGCCCATGCCCACAGTGACACACCTACTCAAACAAGACCACACCTCCCAACTGTGCCACTCTCTCTCCAAGAATACACAAACCATTACAATAACTAATTTTGTCTTTAGCCATAATTTATTTAGTCAAAAGCCTAGGCTCCAGAGTTGCTGAGAAAACCTTTATTCTTTATCCTTTTCTATGGAATTTAGTTATTCATCTGTAAAATAATTGTTTTGGAGTGATTTCATGTAACTTTCTCTTTTGTTATGAAAGATATGTTTTAATATATGTAGTAGGGTAATAAGTACATAATCTTTTCCATGGAAAAGAGTCCTGTCATCACCGAAATATGCTTGTAAGACTCTCCTAGTTGTTTGTGGTATTTTTGTTTTTGTTTTTGATTTTTGTTTTGTTTTTGTTTTTGTTTTGTTTTAATTTTTCCAGCCTCTGTTTCTCTGTGTAGTCCTGGCTGTCTTGGACCTCACCCTGTAGACCAGTGAGGCACTGAACTTAGAGGTTCATCTGCCTGTGCCTCCTGAGTATTGGGATTAAAGGTATATGCCACCTCTGCCTGGCTGCTGTAAAACTTTTAAATAGCCATGCATTTCCTATATTTCCAAAATCTTTCAGTGAGTATCTGTGTATATGTTTCTCTATAGACTTCACTTTTATCTAGCTACATGAAAACAGAATCATGACATATAAATGTTTGACTTGAAATATGGTTTTTTATCTTAAAAGAAAGCACTTGTTTCAGGTATGTTATAACTTGACTCTATACTCCATATTTAATTAAATCTACTATTTCCTTTATCAAAAGTTTCATAAAGAAACTCGCATTTCAGCACTTAGAGATTATTGTAATCTTTCAAATATAAAAGTTCTAATATTCTTCAGATTTCAAAGTTTGAAGCATTCATGTAGTATCTAATGTTTGAAAAGAGAGGTTTCATTGTTCCTTCTAAGGTTTGATTAGCGTAGTTCCACTAGTTAAATGAGCATTAAGAAACTGGGGTTTCAGGGAAGTTGAATGTAAGCACAATTATTATTAAATTATTTTCATAAGTACATCATTCCCATTCCCCAGGACTGTGCACAAGTGTGGGTGGGCAAATTTGAAAGCAATATCACTTGTACAAATAAAGAACACATTGAAAGTAAGACTACACATGCAAATAAAGATATATTATCCACATAAGATTTATTGCCAACATAGTAGGCTACAAATAATACCTAGAGTCTGAGCTTGTTCCCTCAATATAATCTCAGTACCTCTTTTCTCATCTTCTTCACTGGCCAGATGAAATAACAATATGTACATCACAAAATTGATTTTGATGACAGTAAATTCCTAGTGTTAAGGTGCTTAGCAGAGTTTTCTTTTGTTTAAAAGCTTTATCATGTACTTTATTTTTATTGAAAATTGAGTTTTTCATGTAATATGTTCTGATACACTTTCCTTCCACCTTCTCCCAGATCCTTATGTCCCTACCTGCCCAAATCTGTACACCCGTTTTCTCTGTGTCTCTCTGTCTCTGTTTCTGTCTCTCTCCTTTTTACTCTCTCTCTTATTAGAAAACACTCAGGAATCTAAAATAATAAAATGCTATAAAACAATGGAGGATGCTGTCCCTTCTTTTAATCAGCCCTATTAAATATATAAACTTAAGAGGTGAAAACATTTTCAGAGAATTCAAACCAACCAACCAAACAAAAAGTAGACAAGGATAAAAACAAAACAAACAAGCTGGGCGGTGGTAGCACACACCTTTAATCCCAGCACTTGCGGGGCAGAGGCAGATAGATTTCTGAGTTCGAGGCCAGCCTGGTCTACAGAGTGAGTTCCAAGACAGCCAGGGCTACAAAGAGAAACCCTGTCTCAAAAACAACTACAACAACAAAAAAGTACAAGAACAGAAACCATAATATTATAAGCAAAAGGTCCATAAGGTTAAAGAGAAAAGGTTCGGAAAAAGCATTTTGACTCAATGAACCTCCAAAAGTATCATTGAGTTAATTTTGTTTTGGCTATCTAACGCTGAGTATGGGACCTGCTCTTAACTATTGTATACACAGAGAGACTCCTTTGAAGAAAATTAATTTTCCTTTTTGAAGCAGTTAGAAATTGGAGATGACTTCTAAGTTAAGGATAGGGCTCTTTGTCCACTTCTGCTCTCAGCACTGGGACCACATCTGGTTCTTCTAAATCATCCCCTTAACCTTGAGAGGGAGGATTTTTTCATTCCATTAGTATTTCAAGTTCTTTCGCTCTCTGCACCTAGCCCAGTTATGTTAATAAGCTTTTCTTCTGGTGGCTAAGCAAGACACTGATTTACAAGTATAGCAGAATGTTGTTGGAACTCAGTTTATTGCTATGTTCCTTTAGCAGAACAGTGGTATTTGATTTTACCCAGGTCCCAAGACTAGCTAGTATTAGGTTCTAATCCACTCAAGGAGTCTTGGGGATGGGATGCATCTCATGGAATAGGCCTTACTTTTGGTTGCTTATCCCACAGCATTTACGCCACTATTGCACAACTGTACATTACTGAGCTTTGCCATTGTAGATCAACTGGTGTATAACTGGGCTGGTGTTTGTCTCTCTCCTCTGGAAGCATGCAGTATACCTTGCAATATCACAAACATTAGTCAAACAGGGAGAAGGCTCTAGGTCGGCACAGCATCAACTTCACCATCTTCAGTGAATTATACCAGTGTTGTCTTCAATAATAGGACCTTAATGTGCGTTTGTTGAAAGCAATCAATAGCCTTGGCAATGGCCTAGATTATTTGTGGGCTTCTACAGCACTTCTTGGAACAATAACTCAATTAAATGTACTCTATTTCAGCAGTATAGGTTTCATACAGTGGCAAAAGATGTCTACCTGGGTCTTTGTCTCCCCTGTTTTTGGTGATTCTATTTAGATTTATTATACACATTTATATTTTAAGAAGTTTCTACTGTTTTGGGTTTTCATATGATCACTCAAATGGTCCTTAGTTGCAGCTGTGCTTCCTCACAGTCTCTCTTACCTCTTCCTCTTCTATCCCCCTGCCCATTTGAGTACCCAGTTCTACACTACTTCCGTACATAACTATCATCTATTTCCCTTTCCTAAGGGAGTCCTTCCCTCATCCTTTGTACCATGCTCTATAACTTACTCTTGTAGTAATACAATAGTCAAAGACTTAATGCATAACATATACATATAAGTGAAGAAATGCCAAAGTTTAGAATTATCTTGACATAATGTATCATCCAAAGATCTATTTTTAATATGGATAGCTAAAAGAATGGAACAAATCCTAAGTAGGAGCTTTCTTTTTTTTTTATTTAACCATTCATATATTTATTGATAGGTACCTAAGTTAATAAACCTGGATAAGTGGGTATTTCTTTTTTTTTTTACCTTTTTTTATTAGATATTTTCTTTATTTACATGTCATATGATTTCTCCTTTCCCAGTTTCCCCTCCAAAAAAACAAACAAACAAACAAACAGAACAGACAAAAACAACAAGAACAAACCTCTGTTGCCTCCCTCCTCCCCAGGAGCTTTCAAGTGAGTTGGCATATGACTGTACAAAGTCATTTAATGTAATGACTAATAAGAATATAAACTATGAGGATAGAAATTTTCTGTTCTGAAACTTTAAAGAATAGGATTCTAAGAGGAAATATAGCTAGAGAAACATTTAAACACCATTTAGCACAGTATTTATACTAAATCCTGAAACAAAATAAAAACAATCTTTAGGACAGAATTTACACTAAAGCCTGAAATAGCCTGATTACTAGGAGACAATGGATGAATTTCAAGCTGCCATTGGACATGGTAATGATTTTATAAATTTTGCCCTGAGGATAGAGTGGGGATTAGCTCTGAAGGTAATATCAAGCAGGTACACCAAATGCCAAAACAGCATATTAAAGTATGAACACTAAATATTTTATATACTATGTCATTAATGAGATTGCAACTAAAAGATGTGTTAGTAATTAAGGAAAGAAAGAAGGATAGAAATTAAGAATAAAAAAATCACTAGCATTTCCTCTGTCAGTTTTGGACAAATTGAATTTTCATGCACACCAAAGTGAATGTGGAACAAATATATATACACACACACATATATGTGTGTATGTGTGTGTGTATTTGTTCATATATATATATATATATATATATATATATATATTCATTGATCAACAGTAGATATTTTGAGGGAGTTCAAAGTATGGAGGTAAGTTGACACTAATTGACATATACAAAAGGAGAAGGGATTGCTTAGTAGTGTAATGCTCCATGTATTCTTGTTAGAAGCAGCAATGCATATATATATTTAGACACATGTACATTCACATGCATTTGCATGAGGTGTAACAACAGTCTCCTTAAGTAAAGAAAAGAGGAATCTGCTGTTTTACTGACCCTTATCTTCTTTAATTAACAGAAATCCCTCTGAAATTATGAACTCAAATCAACCTCCCCCCACCTTAAACCATTCTCCTAGGAATTCTTTTAAGAGTGACCAGATAATTAGTTAATGCATTAATATAGGACTGCCCTTACTACTATGGACTTCAATTTAGAGAAAGTATGGCTACTATTACTAACATCTATAAGCAAGTATCAATCCATGACAGAAAAAGACATGTTTATGGAAGTCATTGTTATCCCACTAAAAGTACATTTAAAACAGTTTAAAGAATTCTTCTGTATGTCTCAATAATGAGTGACAATTATAATGTTTCTTATGGATGCAGTTGTGGGATACACACTGATTATTTTGTACCTTGTCTAGTTTCCTTTGTGTCTAAGCCAACTCAGTGTCTAGTTTATAGTACCCTATTTCATGTAGTCTCTTCTTTGCCCTAAGTAATAATAGCAGAGCTAATTTTTTCTTATTTTTTATTAGATGTTTTCTTTACTTACATTGCCAATTTTATCTCCTCCGAAACCCCCCATCCCTGCTCACTAACCCACCCACTCCTGATTCCCTGTTCTGGCATTCCCCTACACTGGGGCATCAAGCCTTCAGGAGAACAAGGGCCTCTCCTCTCATTGATGTCCCACAAGGCTACATATGCAGCTGAAGCCATGGATCCCTCCATGTGTACACTTTGGTTGGTGGTTTAGACACTGGGAGCTCTGGGGGTACCGGTTGCTTCATATTGTTGTTCCTCCTATGGGGCTGCAAACCCCTTTAGCTCCTTGGGTTCTTTCACTAGCTCCTCCATCAGGAACTTCGTGCTCAGTCCACTGGATGGCTGTGAGCCACTGGCAGAGCCTCTCAGAAGACATCTATATCAGGCTCCTATCAGTAATCACTTACCCACATTAGTGTCTGGGTTTGGTAACTGTATATGGGATGGATCCCTATGTGGGATGGCCCTTCTTAATAGCAGAGCTATTTTATTTATTGATGCATTTATTTATTTTTAAGACATAACACAAGGATGGTCCCACACTCTTGGCAACCCTTCTATCTCAGACTCCCAGGCATTATGACAGCATACATGAGTGACTATATCTAACACCAGATTTGGATTTTTACATTGTTTTGTTAATTTAAATGTTGTATTTTAAAGCTTATCTCAGATTAACAAAATACATGAAGTCTATGTTATAGAGATATTTTCACTCTCTTACCTGACTCAGTTAATATCGAAATACCCTCCTGTTCTCTATCCAATAATAGGTTTAGAAATGACATCACTTTTGAGTATCACTTTAATCCTCTCCAGGTCATCATTTCCTCTAGGTCAAGAGCTTCTGCAGGGTATATAAAAACAGTAAAGAGTTGTTTTAATCACCATGTGAAGAGTGTGGTCTGTCAATATAATCTTTTGACTTTGACCTTGATAACTTGACTACTGTTGTGATAAACAGAATTCTCCACAGTAAAGATGCTCTCTCT
Organism: Mastomys coucha; assembly: GCF_008632895.1. Taxonomy (NCBI): domain Eukaryota; kingdom Metazoa; phylum Chordata; class Mammalia; order Rodentia; family Muridae; genus Mastomys; species Mastomys coucha. Next base: position 83,578,480 of record NW_022196894.1, read on the forward strand.
TTTGAGTATTTTCTTACTCTTTAGAAGAATTCACTACTTATGTCCCATACTTATTAGTGGACATTACCTTGATGGTTTAGAATTCTATAAAGCAGATTGATTTTTTCTCCCTCATTTTTCTTGTTATGCATTAATATCTATATGGAATTTTTAAATAAAATTTGGAATAAAACCCTTCTTTTTTTATTTTTATTGACATATTGAACATTCGGAATTCTTTTAGTTTGTTCATGCTTTTCTGGTAAACTCCTATTCATATGAGTTGTATTTTTTTTATCTTTTTACACCTGAGAATGTCTTCTACCATGAATTCCAAATCTAAATCCATATCATATGCTTACTTTATTTTTAAAACCTATAAACTCATGTTCGTTCTATTTTTTTAAAAGATACTATTTCATATATATTTATTTGGACACATAACAATTTTAGAATATCAAAATTGCTGAATTCTTTCTTAGTAATTGTTATATCAAGGATATTGTTAATTCCTTTTTGAACATTTATCTTATCTTACCAAAAAATCAGTGCTACTCAGGTATATCAAAGGAAACAAAAATAAGATAAAGGTAACAATGACAACTTCATACACCAGTGGCCCTCTGAAGATGTTTGAGGTCCCTTTTACTAGTCAACATGTCAAAAGGTAATATCCTTTAGGTACACATACCATGAGACTTTCAGGGAATGAGCAGATCTTTTACCGCAGGAATTCAAACACATTTTAGTTTCGGCCAAAAATATGTGTGCTTGCGAATTCATTTATGTGAGTTTGAGAGTTCACCTCCTATAAATATGTAGTCCATACTATGTTGTGAAGAGAAGTAGATATGTGTGAGAATGAGCCCAGTAAAACAGTGAGCATGCTGACTTGCCAACATCATACCTCCTGAGTCTGATCTAAGGAACATACCTCCGTGGATGAAAACGTTTCGTTCATGACCTTTTTGTAGAATGCGAACATGTCTGCTACAGAGCTTAAGCAGATAATGTTGACACTGTTTCTTGCCAAGGTTCCAGGGAAACGAAACAACATAGGTACTACTTAATTAAGCTTAAACTGTCTTTTTTTTTAAGATTTATTTATTATTATAAATGAGTACACTGTAGCTGTTTTCAGACCACCAGAAGGGGGCGTCAGATTTCATTATAGGTGGTTGCTGGGACTTGAACTGACAACCTTCTGAAGAGCAACTGGTGCTCTTACCCACTGAGCCATCGTAGCAGCCCCAAGCTTAAACTGTCTTAGAGGAGTTTTTGACGAAGGACAGAGATTTTGGCATTGTTTCAGCCCAAGGAAATCTATATCTCAAGTCTTTAATTACTAAAGACACGTTCTCCAGTATGCAATATGCATTTAAGACGATTCTTGAAAAGCAGCAACGAGGACCACAAAGATTTTTGTATATATAGTTTAAGAACACATTCACAAGCCAGGTGGTGGTGGCGCACACCTTTAATTTTTTGATTTAAAATTTAACCTTGAAAGATTACAGAAAAAGGAATAAAGTTAGCTATGAGGACGTACATAGGAACAAAGAGCAAGCTTTTATGGTACTTACCTGTTTGATTCAAGTTATCTTAAGATGGGCTTCTGTTTTTAGCCTACTCTTACGTTCACTGATGGCCTCCACAAGAAAGGCTAACATCTGGATGAGCACTTGTTACTTGCTGTTTTTTACAGTTACATTTCATTTAGTGTGTGCATGTGTGTGTGTGTGTGTGTGTGTGTGTGTGTGTGTGTGTGTGTGTGCATGAATGTGGGAATGTTCTGGCCTTGGTAGACATCTGTGGATGAAAGACAACTTTCTTACCCACTGGTCCTTACATTGCATTTTGACCACATGTTTTCTTCTTAGACAATATCTAATTATAAACAGACTCTTGAGAGATTTTACCATACCTCATCTATAGTAACAGTGATGGAATTAAGGCATTATTTCATTCAGTTGAGTTGGTATAATAAGAATGTCATTTATTAATCCTCCAGATCATGTCTATAAGACATACCTATATATGGATTCTATTTGTGTTTATACAAATAATAGTAATGATAATGACAAAAAATATATGCAGGTGTGTGAGTATGTTCATGTAAGTGCTTGTGTGTGTTCAGAAACACCAGTAGAGTAGAACTGGTACTTATCATCAAAATGACTTGTCATTCACATTCATTAAAAAATCTTATATCCATGTTCATTCACTATATTTCAGCAAGTTTTATGTATATATACATTACATAAGGCAATGTACATCCTAATTTCTCATATATGAAGAATATAGAATATAACAGGTTTTCAAATTCCTTTGTCTAATCATGACTACTGACATGTTTAATGGGTTGGTTGCTTCTGAAATGAGTTTTAAATTCAAAATATTTGAGCCATAAAATTTAATTAAGTCCATATGAACATAATTTCTTCACCAGATTAATAGTGACATTTAAGAAAAAGCCAACCAGCTGATAAATTATAACAACTAAATGGGCAAAGTTATCTTTCAAGTATGTAAAAAAATTGTGCACTCATTTACAAAAATAAGCTCATGATTTTACAGATGCAGTCTATACATTCAAATATGAATAATAAATATTAAACTTTAGAACAATAGCAAGCAAAAGAGCTTCTTTTGATTTATCCTCATGTCTAAGAGCTAAAGATCGGAAACAGATTTTTATATAATTTGCCAACTTGACTACAATATTTTCCTCCACCTCTGATACAATGAATGCTGCTTTATTTGGAGATTTAAGACATGGTAAGATGTATATCCAGGAAAAAGTTGGAAAATTATTCTGATTGGATCACATGCCTGAATTAACCAATCACAGTACAACTCACAGGTTTGTTTTTGTTTTCCAGTTATTGACCCCTATATTGTTGAGTTTATTAGTTCAACAATTGAACTTTGGTGAGTAGTATGGTGACCTTGCCAAAATATAATTTCACATTATTCTGTGACTAGAGAATGTTGCCTTATTCAAATAATTGTTCCTAATATGTAAATAAATATATATGTATATATATATATGTATATATAATCTTATTTTAAATACCTTGTTAGTATTCCAATAGAAACTACCCTTACAGGAGGATATGCATTGGAAAGGGACCAGAAATAAGAAAACAGGACAGAGACTTGTATAGAAAATAGAGCGATTTATATCAGGCACCAGCAAATACCAGAAGCTAAGATACACAAAGTGAAGATTCTACAAGAGACTCCAAAAAGATTGCAAGGTCATATTGTGGATTTTTACATCTGTAACACATAGATTAAATTTATATAATTTTAGGACACAAAGTTTAAAACATATTGCTTAATATCCATAGAAATTAAAAGCATTTATAAATTATTATTTTAAAGTGAATCTATTGTATAGGGATTCTCTTCTAACTGAAGCGTTTTAGTCTATTTACTTTATACTATAGACTATTTAAGCTCATGTATTTTCTAACTTTTTAAATCTTACTATCCAGTTCTTTATGTTAAGTGATGTTGAGTTACTTTATGTTTGTGAATTTTTGCTTAAGTTATATCATTTTTATTCAAACTGAAAATGAATCCTATCTTTATTTACATATCTTTTTAAAACCCAATTTTCCATGAATGACATCTCATAATAATGAGGAAATATTCTATTTTATTTTGTGCTACTCAAAACAAAAGTATATTATTTATAAAATTCCAGTGACTGCCCAGTCCTTTGTTTATGGCTGCCCATTTTTTATTTGTCAAATGTAATGAAAGAAATGCAGACTGTATATGAAAATAGTTTATTGCTGGGTCTGTTGGTAAATGATCTGCCTAGCATCCACAAATACCCAAGCTTGATTTCTCTCACTGTATAATCACATCAAGTGGAAATAGCTAAAAGGGTGTAATATTCAGCATTAAAGGATAATTGAGGCTAGCCTAGGATACATAACAAAGCTCCCGCTGCACACAAGTGTGAAGAGAGAGGGTCCTGGATGTATTACAGACCTTTTTCCTCTAACTGAATGGGAGTTCATTTGGCTTTGTCTCCTGATCCAGCTTTGCTTATATGACACTGTTTTGCTTTGTTCAGATGCATCCCTAAAACAGCCCTGAGCAAGCACGGTCTCCATCAGGGTTACTATATCTATAGAAGACAACGCTCCTGTATCAGCCATCATCTTGACCTTTGGGGGCCTCTTCACAATACAAGAAATCCTTCCCTCACCACATAAATAGTGGAGGGAAAATCTTGCAAGAACCAAAGCTACAATGGTTTTTTTTCTTCCTGTTTTGTGTACTGAACACATAGTAAAATATAAAACTCCAGTTGTGTAGGCGAAACTTAAACTGGCTGAAAGGTTCTTTACCTGAAAAGTCTACTGTTCTTTCAATTATACATACCTCAAAATTGTACAATTGGCTCAATTTAAAATTTACTAAGAAGGAACACACTATAATTTCTTTAAATTGTTTAATCATAAACAATGAAAAACAAAGTAGAAAAATGGAAAACCAGAACCAACATGCCGCAGACGGGGATTTCTCGCGGGGGGTCCCTGTTCCGCGGGACAAGGGATTCTGGCCAGGTGGGCACGGGATTCAGCTTTGACAAACAGA
>NW_022196894.1:83583693-83594195 GCF_008632895.1 Mastomys coucha
AGGCAGGAGACTGACTTTCCTTGAAGTTTACGCCTCAGATACTGCCTTCACGCAAAGTGTGCATGGCACCAACATAACTACCAGTTCTCTGGGGAACAAGCAAATACACTCTCTTAAAACTAAAAATCCCCAGTAATGTGACGGCATGGCCTGATACCTGTGTTCCTAATAAATTGTTTTAAGATATGCTGATCAAAATAAATTCAAGGTATAAAGTATATTATGCTAGATATCCCAGACATTACTAGAAATTTTATACAAGTTAATATGAGTTAGTAGCATCCAAGAAACCATGTATGTAGCAATTCAATGCATGCATTTGCAAAATGGATATAAGACACCATGGTCACAATAAATTGATAAATTTATTCCGTAATTTCAAAAAAAAAAAAAGGAGAGAAAATCTGTTTTCCACAGAGGTAGTGACTTTAAGGATAATGATCAAAGTAAACAAATGTGAATCCCAGGGGTCATTGCCAGCAACAACATTCTCTCTAAATTAATATATAGAAACCATAATCCCTGCCATGATAGGACTTGGAGATGTACATGGCATAATTACATCATGCCAGTGGGCTATTTATGAGAAATTAATGCTTTTATAGAGATAGTCAAGATGTTGCATGTTGCACTCTTCTCTCTGTTTCTGTTTGTCTCTGTCTCTGTTTGTGTATATATCTCTATCTGTCTCTGTCTTTGTCTCTGTCCCTGTTGTTCTCTCTCCACCTCCTTCCACCTTCCTCTGTCTCTGTCTCTGTCTCTGTCTCTCTGTCTCTCTCTGTCTCTCTCTCTGTCTCTCTGTCTCTCTCTCTCTCTCTCTCCCTCCCTCCTTGTATATATGAACATATAGTAGGAAAGAGAACATAACAGCAGATCTTGGGACAGAACCTTCAGGTCAGTGAGAAATAAATGCTATCTTTAAGCTACCCAATCTATGGTAGTCTGTTATCCTAGTGAAAGCTGAGTGAAAAAGCCAAAGCTGACTGATGAGGTCTCCTGTGGATTAGGTGCCCTTATATCAAGGTATAGAAAACAATATATTGTTCATAGTCATCCAAAGTATTTAACTGGGTTGGACCAGTAACTAGACAGTATGCTGATTACACTCTATATAGAAAGAATGCTTTACACCAGTTCCCATATCTCATCATGTGATAAACCATGTTTGTGGTCATACCTTCCTCTGTTGGCATGCATTAGCCAATAGAATCTCTTCTGTAGTAGATTTAGCAACATCAAAAGTCAAGCCGAGCTATGGGATACCAGTGAGAATCTGGATTTCTCCAGTGAGTACCTGAAGAACCTAAGTTAGAAGTATGTAGTATTTTTGAGAATCGAAGTGTAGTTAATAAGAGACAGGAGAATTAGAGAGAGGAGGCTATCTTTTTCTGTCTACCAACTAATCCCACCCCAGGTCTTCATGAGTCAAGTTTTCTCATTAGATTCAATCTTCAAAGCAGCTCAATAATGTGACATTCTGTGTTTGAATTGTTTACCTCATCAATGTTTTGACCTAACATTTCACCTATTGCTGAAGCCTGTAGCATCTATTTTGCTCATGGCTAAAGTTTCATGTCCATTTTCTAATGCTATTTAAACTCATCACTACCTAGATTACACTCAGCTGTATAAGCAAAATACTATGCCAGTTTCACTGACATTACAGTGAAATGAATGGACATGAATGTCCGTGTCCAAGTATCTTGATTTCTTCCATTTTTGTCTGTCTTAGAAGTAGCTAAAATGTCTTCTCTTGAAGATCTCTGTCAATCAGGGCTCACATGAAGATGCAGCTGCTTCAGGGGAACTGCAGTCTCCAGGCCGGCCAACTGGCACATTCCATCTAGGACAGGAATTCTAGGGATGTGGAATCTAAAACATCAGCCAAGAGAAAAGCTGAATATCCCACAGTGGTGTGTGATAGAGCAACTGTGAGCACTTGTTTTATTCTTCCTGATAAATAGGAAACTAGACATCATATTTTTATGTAGTCTCTTGCCAAGAGTAAATGTTAGCTTTCTGCAACAGCTTGAACCTACATGAGAGCTGACTAAGTCTACTGAATAAACCATGAGAATTTGAGAAATTTAAAAACATGTAAGTGAAACAATGTTTTCCAAGGTTCCAAGTTCACCAAGAATCTAAAGAAAAAGTTATATTATTTGGCAAAGAATCAATTCTGTTGTAATTGATTAGGAATTTTAGTGTGGACATAAGTGTCCATAAAGCATATAAGGAGAAAAAAAAGCAGATATGGAAACTATCCTCCAACAAGTTAAAGAATGACAAGATCCATGAGAAAATAGAGGAAACTGGAAAGTAGACTCTTCTAGAACATTGTCAAGAAGCTTGGCCCAGTTAAGGACCCAACTTCAGGATTCTGGCTTTCTAAACTAGAACAGAATAAATATATTTAACTCGATAAATATCGTTGGTTTTTGTATTTTTTGCCACTGCAGGGATAAGAGAGTATATAATAACAGCACTGTGCGAGAGACCACTGCAGTTGCTGAAATGTCAGTGAGACAAGAGAACCAAGTCCAAGGAAGAATGCATGAAGCCACAAACATAAGCAGGAAACTTGATGCCATGTCACATCTTTAGTTAACATTTGCATTTATGTGACTACCAGAAATGGAAGCTGTCCTTCTGTATTTGTTATCACATCATCTGAAATTATTTACAAGAGCAGAATTCTTCATGTTAAATATATTGAGATACATAATATGGGAATTTATATATTCTTCAGTGGTGACACGCAATGGTATTTAAACTAAATGTTTAGATACAATGCCCAAATTATTATTTTTCTACTGGAATAGCTTCTGAAATCTAAAACAAAAGAAAAAAAACAAACCAACCAAACAAACAAAACTGGCAATAAACATTCTTGATAAAGGATGCAAAGAAACCAAACTGGCATTGATCTGGTTCTTCCTTCTCTCTTTTTGACAAGCTTTCATACTTCCATGAGGTACTATGCAAAGAATTGGAAGAGAAAACTCATCAACTATCACACCTAGATATAGACACAGCAGGCTATAAGATTTAACTGTCTGAAATGATATGCTCACAGTGCAATAACAGAATGACTCTTAAGCAAATAATCAGCTACTTCATTGGCTTCAAGGGGTCCTACATGGGAGGGCATACATTTGTGTCACTGCAGACTGAGTCAAAGGCCTATGAGTAAGATAGTCACAGGCTATATGGGAAATCAACTACTGGCATTATATCAAGTTGACATGTATCCAAATCACCTTCAAATATTTATGTGTATAACCATAGACTAGTGCTGTGTACAGTCCTGGTCAGAGAAACTTCATTTGATAATAGTTGATAGCCAAAGTGGGGACTCATAATGATGAAAGACCCAAGAGTAAGTTATTAATGGAGATAGCCCAACAGATGTAATATATAAGTCACCCTTTCCAAAGCACTGGGATCATCAGAGAAGAAGATCTGGAAGGACTTCAGCTTCTAAAGTTGGGTAGAAAAGCAGTAAGGTACCATCTTTTGAATACCAATCATGAGCACAAAACATTCTCAGCTATCTACATGGAGTCTAAAATATACTGAATTGATGGATCATGAACATATAAAGGAAAAAAAATAAGCAATAGAATTAGGTTTAACCCAAACTAGGTTTAACTAGGCCTATGAGCCACCAAGCCATGAGTTTATAGCCAGATTTGGAGTTTCTAACATGTATTTCCTATTAGAAGTAGTTGGTTAATCCATATAATATTCTTACAACTATTGCATTGATGTGATTTGCCGTGCTGGTCCCTGGGCAAGACTGAGGAAGACTTATTTTTTTTCCCTAGGAGCCTATCTAACATCATCTAGTTCAGTGAGAGGTAGCTAGAAAGGAGAAGGCGTCTGGATTAGTAATGGCACGTCTTCTGAGAGTAGCATGTGGTGTTTTAAGCAATAAGGTCTTATGATCAAGGGATAGACATGGTACCAACCTGTCTTTAAATTCATCTGACTATTGATAGGTTATTATTGCATCAGCAATATTACTTTTTATCATGGATACAGTTAACGCAGAAAATCACAACTGCCAAAAGTGCAGAGAATATCTAACTGTAATGTACTCATCCTCAAACTGAACATATATATCACACCTTCTTTCCAAAGCTCAGGACCAATCATGGAAGGAGAGACATGAAGACTCTAAGAGCCAGGACTTGGGAAGGAGGGGCACAACACAGTGTGAAGTGGAATTTTCTGTTTGGATCATGTAACACAGACTCACGTGGTGAGGCCAACTCGAATGGTGTTTTGCTCAGTCAAGACTGATAGGAGAACATGTGATATTTGGAGATAGTATAAATAGGATTCAATGGACAGTGATAGTGGGCTGACATATCCAGTCTTGCAATGTTTTGTTGCTCTCTAGTCTTCATTTCATTGAGAGAAGCATGGCAAAGCACTTCTCCTGACATCCCAACTGGTTCTGATTGCTGCTGTTGATTCAGGCCAATTTGGAGGAGGCCTGGCAGTTTCTGCTAGATCACACCACTATTGCCAATTCATGTTTGCTATTCTAGCACTGTACTGCTGGTATCCTGACAAGGGAGATTGGAATTGCCCCAAAATATGGTTTTTTTTCTTAGTTAACTCTTACTTATTTATTTTTTTCTTATTATTCATTTTACATCCCACTCACTGCAGCCCCTACCCCTCAGTTAAAACCTTCCCACAATCATCCTTCTCCCGTTCCCCTCCCCTTCTGCTCTAAGTGGGTTGAGACCTCCTTGGGTGTCCCACCACCCTGGCTCTTCAAGTCTCTGCAAGGCTAAGTGCTTCTTCTCCCACTGAAGCTAGAAAAGGCAACCCAGCTGGGAGAACAGACAACAGCTTTTGTGATAAGGCCTCATTACTGCTATCTGGGACTCACATGAATGCCAAGCTGCACATCTGCTACATACGATTAGGGAGGACTAGGTCCATCGCATATATACTCTTTGGTTGGGAGTTCAGACTCTGAGATCCCCAAAGGTTCAGGTTAGTTGACTATGTTGGACTTCCTATAGAGTTCCTATCTTCTATGGCACCACAATTCTCTTCCTATTCTTCCATAAGAGTCCCCAGGCTCCATCCACTGTTTGGCTGTGGGTGTCTGTATCTGTCTGAGTCAGCTACTGGATGGAGCCTCACAGAGGACAACTTGTTTCTGTCTGCAAGCATAACAGTATCATTAATTAGTGTTAGGGATTACCCATGGGATGGGTCTCAAGTTTGTCTGGTGATTGGCTGGCCACTCCACCAGCCTCTACTCCATCTCCTGTGCCTGCATTTCTTTGTATATGCATGTTTTGGGTTGAAAGTTTTGTGGGTGGTTTGGTGTCTCTAACACTCCACTGGGAGAACTACTTCTAAACAGGTTTATATCCCCTTGTCTTACTTATCATCTTTTTTTCCCCTAACTTTGGATGGTGGGATAGAAGGGTGGTTGAAGTGTTTGAGAACCCTTATTAAAGGAAAGTTTTAAACAAAATTCTAAACTTACAACAAGTGTCTTTTAGATATAGTAAGACAACAGTCCTTGAAACACATAGCAGCTGTGTTTGTCTACACAAGCCCTCAAAAGCTCAAGCCAACAATAATATTTTTGTTGTTGTTGTTATTGTTTAAGCCAACAGTATTTTATCATGAGGCAGAAGAAGTTCATAAACCTCAACCATAACAGAGGAGCTATGGACTGTTGATGATTTCCAGGAGAGAAAGAATCAGTTTGCTTTAATGGTATGTAGCTTCTGGTAGGTTTGACTTCACACTCCAGTAAACAGCCTCATGACCTGAAGGGCATGGACAGCACAAATTTGAGTCACTGGGTTATTAAATAAAGAGAGACCAACATTAGGGGTGGAGTTTGGAGGTCAGTTGAATATAGGAGTGTTTAAAGAGAAACATGAAGGTTATATGTGCTGAAAATATACTGCATGCAATTCTCAAAAATTGTTATTTTAACAAGAGAAAGAAAGGGAGAAAAGAGGAAAGGAAAGAGGAGAGAAGTGTATAATGGTAAGCAACAGTGCATTGCTTACCATTATAAAACTGCCAATTTTCTAAAATATTAATATAAAGAAGAATATGAAAATAAGCAATACACAAAATTTACCATCATAATTAGCAGATTAATAAAAGAATTTCATTTTATTTCCAGGCTCATTGTTATGTTGATTAAAGGTTGGATCTAGAACTTAAGAGAAAAACCAGTATACTGTCTTAATTTGCCTAGATTGATAACCACTAAGCTGCTTCTAAAATCTTCTGTGACCTGGTTCTATTCATCTTTGAGATTTCATTATAATTCTATAATTGCCTCTACATTTCTGAGACATATTACTCATATACCAAAATATAAAAACTGAATAAATGTACTGACTACAAATACAATATTCTATTTCTAGTTTATTGTATGTTGGTACAACTTATAGAACTCAACATTTTCTGATTGTAGACAGTATGACAAATCCCTAGTGCTTTCATTAGACTGCAGAGGCTGTAAGTCATCACCAACATAATAAGAGGCTATTGCTCTTGTTGAATGATTGCAAGGATTTTTTTTTTTAAATATAGAGTACACTTGATTGCCTAATTAATACCTGGACTATTTCATTAAAGAATCAAAACATCTCCTACACAGGAAAATATCAACAAACCAACACAATTGCACAAGCACGAATCCTGATATCATTGAGCAATGGATACAGAACCTCAAGTGTATGAATAATGTTTCACTCACAGCTGTATGCCTTCTACCTGACAGATGTATCATCTATCTATTACTTACTTTTTCTAGCCTGAGCAAATTACCCTAAAAACCCATATGTCATGCAGCTTTCTTTAAACTTTCACAGTCATAAAAGTGTGATGGACAGCTCTCTACATCCTTTTAATCAGAGCCTCTTCTAAGGCTTTCAAGTGAGGGGTTGTGAAATAATTTTGATGCAGTTTCTTTTTTAAAATAGGAAAGAAAACTAAATTATCTGCCATCTTTATTAAAACTCTCTATCCAGCCTTGTTTCGTAGGTCATAAAGGACTTGATAAGTAATTTTCAAATTTCATATATTAATATTTCACATAGAAATAAATTTCTTTACATATTACTTTTATTTTTACAAACTATTATGGTATAATATGTTTTTATCATATCACTTCCCATCTCTGGTCTCCTCCAAGATCCTCTCCACCTCCTCTCCTATCTAGCTTTATGTTTCTCTCTATCTCTCCCTTACAGACCAGAAAAAAATAACAACAACAACAAAAAAAAAAAAAAACCAAAATCATAGAAGATTGAAAGAAAGAAGGAAAGAAAGGAAAAGAAAGAAAGAAAGCCAATAAAACAATACATACCAAAACAACACAAAGTGCATTTTCTCTTGGCCGTCTACCCTAGTGCATGCGACCTAGCACAGAGTGTTGATATACCCAATGACACTTCATTGGAGAAAATTATTTTTTTTTACCAGAGGGTATCAATAGTAAATAGCTTCTCAGTTAAGATTAGGAATTTGAATCCATTTCTCCTTGCCCATGCTGGTGTTCTATCTGTTTTGCTTGTGCCTGTCTTGTATGCTGTCATAGTCTCTGTGAATTCACACGTACATCTGTTCCTGTTTATCTGGAATCATCATCTCCTTTGGTTCCTCTCACCTTTCTTCTTCTGCATAGTCACTGGGCATTGTGTATGTGTGTGTGTGTGTGCGGAGGTGTGTTGAAGACATCCCATGAGGACTGAGTGGAAATGAGCGCGGGCAGTGCTTGGTGCATGTCTTTAAACCCAGCACTTGGGAGGCAGAGGCAGGCAGATTTCTGAGTTCGAGGCCAGCCTGGTCTACAGAGTGAGTTCCAGGACAGCCAGGGCTATACAGAGAAACCCTGTCTCAAAAAAAAAAAAAAAAAGCTTACTTACAAATAATAGACTTCTCCATACAACTAAAGGATGCACTCAGACCATTCCCAACTTGATACAGGTTTTCATTCTGCTGGTCAAATGTATTGGTCACTAATACCGTTCTTACTTCATTGTTGTTCTTGTTGATGATGATGTTTATTTTTTGACTTAGAGACTCACAAAGAAAAGAATTCAGTCAAACTTACTATGCATCTCAGGATAACCCTGAGCTAGTTTCTGGCCTACACTCCCAACTGCTAGTATTACAAAGATGCAGCACTCAGCCTGATTTATGTGGTGCTGAGGATTAAACAGCAGAGAGCTCCTGCATGCTACTCAAACACTCTATCAGCTGAGTTACATCTCTAGGTTTGCCTCACCCTACATTTTCTAGAATAATTGTTGATCAGATAAAATTGCCTGAACACAGAATAGAGAGTTGGAGGACTGATGTTAGTACACTAGTACACACACATACACACACATACATACACACACACACATACACACACCCACACACACCATATATATATATGTGTGTGTGTATATATATATACATATACATATATATATGTAGGTTGACAGATAGATACATATAGATATAGATATAGATATATACATAAAATCAGGGAAATTTAGTAGTTCTTCCACATATCTCAACAAAACTCAATGTAAGATACATGCATGTGCAAGTGTGTGTGTGTGTGTGTGTGTGTGTGTGTGTGTGTGTGTGTGTGTATGTGTGTGTGTGTGCATGAATATGTGAGAGAAACAGGCTAGGCCTAACATATCTGCTTATTCCTCATGCTGTGCTATTCTCTCTCCCTTGGAGATCCTTTCTTCCCAACCCCATCACTCCCACCACATTTCTGTTGCAACTCTCACTCATGAAATCTTGGGACTTCTTTAGTCATGAATCACTATTGTAAAGATGAGGTAATGTTTCTGGAATGACTTCCAGAGTCATCTTGCTCCAGTGCCACTGTTGAATCAGTAACACAAGGTTAAGTATTTTGCGTTTTATGTCCCATCACCTCCACACTTGGGTAGTCAATGAGAAATGACCTGCTGTCAAAAGGAATGCAATTTTGACTGTAATAATATTCATCCTGTGGAACAAAATTGGAGAAATTCTATTTCAGAGATGAAAACAGGAAGAGTATATAAAGATTTTAAGTTAACATGAAGAGCAGAATTCACATCTGGATCAAATATTTTTTAAAATATATAGTAATAAATAATTGACAAACATGAGTATTTCTTTTCAGTAACCTCTAAATATTCTATCCAAAAATGAAAGTCAAAGTTATACCAATAACTTTATTTCATTTATAAATAATAAAAATGAAATACAGACATCTCTATTAACTTGAAATGTAAAAACAAAAATCAGGATTGCCACTAACTATTCAAATGGAACAGTGAGTCTATGTTAAAATAGCATTGGATAGTTTCAAAGCTACAGTAGAGTTTGAAATATTTTGAAAAGACAATAAACCCATTCAGGAAATGCAACTGAGGATCCTGTCTTGCTTCAGACTACTCAAAACATTAGAAATCATTAAAATAATGCAGAATGCATTAACAGAAGATAGGGTTAATGAAGATACTTTGCTACATGGATAGAGGATAAAAGCTATGAAATAGTGGAGAAAGTAGGGAGGTCTTTGAAATTCCTTAAAATCGCACGCAAATATTTTAATATAAACAAAACTAAACACTTCTGAAATGATTCAGGGTTTCTGTGATATTGCTAAAAGGCTCATAGCATCCACTATGGAAAAGATGACTCAGAATCACATGCATGTGTTTCATATAGAGAGACCCTCCTATCCCGGACACATTATTTCACATGATGATGCTGGTTAGGACTCACCTGCCACTTTTATGAGAGAACGACTAGTTATGAGGTGTTTTATACATCCTTAGTTCACATAAAAGTAAAGGTAGAATTTGGATGCGTTTACTGAGAGTGCCTTGCCTCCTCTTCAGAGCGTAACAGTGAGTCACTCAACAGTGAAACTCTTCATCTGTGACACATTCTTAATGACACATATTCATACCAGAGCACAATGGAGTCTTTGAGAAGGTAACACTTATATTGAAGTCAAGCCTAATGGAGATGCTTCTTTGAGTGTAATATGCAGAATATGCTTTCAGAAAATAAATACTAAACCTATATACATATTATGATTATCCAATGATATAAAATCATAAAATTAGAGTGTATATATATTTATATTTATATATCTTTAATTTTTAAGTTATAAAATTTTTTACACTCAAATTTTTAAAGCAATGCTATTTACCATTCATGAAAGTTATCTTCATTCAATTGAGATTATATTAGGTTTCATAACAAGCTTATGAAATAGCAGGCTTACTATGTCTTTTGCATATATACTTAGATTTTGTTAGGCCTTCCTTTTATGTATCCTTTTCCTTTCAGCCCTAGTGAGATCTTTCTAGTCCCAATATTCCTAGTCTCTGTTATCATGCGTGGAATGTGGTTCAGTCTCTCCTCCCTCCCTCAGTTGCTCAAAGTTTTATCTTCCTGGACTTAATCAGCACATAATGCTAAGCATGCCTCAG
>NW_022196894.1:83594205-83598004 GCF_008632895.1 Mastomys coucha
AAAAAAAAAATTTGTAACTAGAATCCATTGATTAAAATATAAAACACAGCATTTGTCTTTTCAGCCCCAGGTCAACTCACACAAGATATTATTTTCTAGGTCCATACATTTTCTTATAAACTTTGATCTTTTTTATTGTTAAATACAGTTCCATTTTATACATGCACCACATTTTCTTCATTTGTTCTCCAGATAGTGTACATCTAAGTTAGTTTGACAGTCATCTTACTGTGACCAGTGCCTCCAATCAGCATTATAGATATTTCTGAGTTAGGATATGGGATCATTTGGCTGTATGTCCAGGAGTGCTATAGCTGAATCAGGGGCATACTATATTCTTCAGAACTGTTCTCAGGAGTTGATTACATGCCAATCTAGCACATTCATTTCTAGGCAAATGAAAAGATCTTGTCCCATGGTTTTTTTTTTTGTTTGTTTGTTTGTTTTGTTTTGTTTTTTGTTTGTTTTTTTCTTTCTCCACCTATTGGGATCAAGTTTTTCTTGGTATAGTAGTCTGGGCTGGCATCTGTGGTCTAAGAACTTGGAGAACATCTGTCCAGGCACTTCTGGCTTTTTAGAGACTCCATTAGAGGTATCAGGTATTATTCTAATATGTCTGCCTTTACAGGTTATGTTACTCACTCTTTTTCCTTCATAGATTTTAATTTCTTTCTTTTTCTGTACATTCTGTGTTTTGATCATGTAGTGGAGAGTTTCTTTTTTTGGTTCTGTCTATTTGGTATTCTATATGACTCTTGTACTTGATAGGTACCTCATTCTTTAAGTTAGAATTTTACTAAGATTTTTGTTGAAAATATTCCGTATGTCTTTGACCTATGTCTCTTCTCCTTCTATTTTAATATGCTTTACTGTTTGAAATTACCTGGATATTTTGTGCCTGGATTTTCTTACATTTAACATTTCTTGACTGAGGTATCCATTTTTTCTCCCTTGTCTTCAGTTACAGAGATTCTCTCTTTCACCTCTTAAACTCTGTTGCTGAGGATTATCTTTGAGTTTTTTGTTTGACATCCTAAGTTTTTCATTTTCAGTTTTATCTCAGTTTGGTTCATAACTTTGTATCTTGAACTGTTTCGGCCATTTCATTATACCGCTTCTTTGCGTTTTCAAAGACTTCATTAAGGGACATACTCATATCCTCTCTAAGGTCCTTAAAAAGTTTGCCTTGTTTGCAAATCTGCAAAGTATACCCTTAACTTCTAGACTAGTACACTCTCACTTACTGTCAAATTTAAGATAGGCTTGATATTCATTTCTTCATTGGGCAGGTTTAATAGACAAGATATTTGACCATTTTGTTTCATTCCCCACATAGAAGATAAACCTCTGATTTTTCCCTCAGGATACATGACTTGGCAGAGAAGATCCTTACCCAGGTCTTGAAGTGAGCTAATTATTCACGACTGGATACTCAAAGAATCCAGTCTTCCTTACTACAGAGGATCAGAGACTACGACTGAGAATGTTATTAAATACAATTCACAAAGACTTCTGCCCTTATTTTGAATATACCCTTGCAAGCCTAAAACTCATTTATCTCTGTTTCATGGTTTTTGGCCTGATTTTTATTTGATGTGCCTTATTTTAAACAGACACACAAAATAATCTATCTCAATTTCCTGAGTTTCAGGTTAATATACATAAAATACTTAAACTTAATGGTCTTCCTAGCTTTGCTATCTTTAACACTGATTCTTTTTTGAATGAGGTTTAATTCATCAGTTGGGAATTTTGTTCCTTCCCATCCTTTGCTTTCAGAGCCAGCAGGATACAAATTCATACTTGTTCTCTTGTAGGAGATGATGATTGGTTAAGAGAGCTCTGTCCTTGTGGAACTGAAAAATGATTGTTTGTTTGTTTTTTTTACCAGTGGCAGTAACAGAAACTGTGCAATTCAAATGAAGAGTTTAAATGAGCCATTAACGTAACATATAGAAGGAAGCCTCTTTCTCAGTAATAAAATATTGGCCTGTAACTGTCCTTTCATGGAGAAAGAATTAATTTGGAGAAAGAATGGCAGAGATCATATTTGTTTAGCGTCACCAAATCTTTCATATTCACATTTACTTCATTGGCACACTTCAGTTAAGTGATGTCTTACATCTATTCTACTGATTTGTGTCCATTGTATCTCACTATCACTTTCTGACTTAAAGACTACTTGAAAAAGCCTATCTCAGAAATACTACATCGCTTGTATTACTCAAAAGTTCTATTAAGAATAGAAATAGATTAACTCTTCCTTTTTATTAGGATAACAGTATGGGGCACAGCAACAGAGAGAGAATATTATGTAGTGTTATTTAGCAGTGCATTATATCTTTTAAGATTATCAGGAAATAAAAGACTGGAATGTATTAAAACCATATACTCTCTTAGGTACATACATGAAAAATCATAGCAAAATGACTCATTGTTAACGTGCTTACAACTCTCTTCTGATATTTTTGCTGTGGGTTACCCATCTTGAATGTATCTATACAAGGTTGTATCAGAAAAAACTGAAATATGAGTCTCAGGATAAGAAGGCAATTAAAGAAAAATGCAGATTCTCAAATGTCAGCTATACTGTATAATATACATGCTTGACTGAGAGAAGAAAAGAAAATCTCCCAGGATGTAAAACTTCAGCAATGGTGGAACATATGTTCCTGGAAATTAAATGGGAGCAGAAAGACACAGCTTGATGATATCTGTCAAGAATTCAACTACCCAGGCCAAGGGAGACTCTTCTACTAGAATAACAAAAGATTGCCTTAAATATATGAATAAGAAGTAAAAAAATGCAATGGTTATTTTTCTTTAACTTCCCCAAGTGACTCATAGAAGACACTAATGAAGATCAATCTGAATACTCAAGGAAAAAATATTAACTGAAGCCTTAAATTTGGCCACAATATGTAAACATACTCATCAAATACATATACCTGTGCTGCTTGCAGAAGTTCCTCATATGCACTGCTTTTCAAAAATGTATAAAGTATTTAATAGCAAATAGTAAAATTGCCTATGTATCTGAAAAATAATTTCTATATTTAACGATCTCTTTTTTTTACTTTCAAATTATTGTTCAAGATATGGGTAGAAAAACATAAAAACAATAAAGATTAAGAGGGAACAAATTGGTATTCGATAAAATTACCCACATTTCTCAATCTAGACATAAGAGAGAAAATCTAGTCATCTAATCATTAATGAATGCATCCTAAGATAGACTGTTGACATTATTTTCAGCTTTATCAAATATTGCCCAGGAAAGAAAGTTACACTAATATCACCAGATTACCAGAATGAGTGAGTCTGTGTTATTTGTGGCAGAATATTTCCAGTACATTTACAAACATCAAGGTATTAGTTGGTATCTTGTCATTTTAATACCAGTCACATAAAAAACTAATTCAGATGTTTCTCCAACTCACAAATGAATTTTCATACTCTTATCTTAAGTAATTTTAATTTTTTGTCCTGCTTTCTGCATGTACTTTTGCCTTCACAGTGGCTGAACTGCAGCATTAAAAGGAGCATGGGTTAGCAATGAGAAATCATGGCTAATTTGATGTTAATGTGAGAATTTATGTATTTGTTTAAGGTTGGTTGTGGATTATGGCTTGATTTGTAGTTTTCCGTAAGTAGACTCAGTATGGACAATGTGCCAAGGAAGGCAAGCATACCAGGGAAGTTTGTAACATCTTAAAACAATTTAAAACTGGAGGCCATGAATTTGAGAGAGAGAGAGAGAGAGAGAGAGAGAGAGAGAGAGAGAGAGAGAGAGAGAGAG